>NC_066854.1:137146-252146 GCF_001640805.2 Lates calcarifer
GCGAGCAGCGTTGAACGGCCCTCACCCCGCCGTCGGGGAGGCGGCGACCGCGGACCCGGCAACCGCGGGGTCAACGCAGGTCGCAGGGCACACGCTGGCGTAACAGTTCACACTTCCGAGATGTAAAATTTAAAATAAAAGCTTTTATGCTAATTATTTCTGTGATATAATTTTTCAGAGCTCATCATCTGTGACAGCTCATGGCTCTCCTGACTGTAACTCTCTGTGGCAGCTTCTCACAGACTCAATCAACTCCTCTTCCCCTCCCCCTCAAACACAAACACAAACACACACACACACACAGATACCCCTCCCAAAAGGAGATAAAACTCAGTTTTAACTTGAGTTTACAAGCTTTGAGCTTTGAGCAAAAGCATTTTTTTGCAAGTTCTGTTATTGGGTGCATATATAAATCATTTATGCTTAAACAAGGTTATAATGAAGTTATTTGAACAGTGAATATCTCATCTGCCTAAAGTCAGGGCGAAGCCACTAACCAGCTGTAGGGATGGGTATCATTAGGATTTTATCTTATCCCATACAGACTCCTATCAGTCCAGCTCAGACTGTTACTGGTTTAAGAGAGTGAAGTTTATAGCAATTTGCCAAATTTGGAGATTAGTGACAAACTAACCAGTTAGACTACATACAGACAAGCTTTCATTTTAGCTGTTAGTAACAGTTTGCCATGAGCTTAACCAGCGTGCTGTGCTTCGTGTTAAACATGTCATGAGACTGTGGACAACGCTGAAAATATTACTTTACTAACTACTGGCCGAACAGGCGCTTTTACAAAGAAAAGGTAAAGGCCAGCAGCTTTTACTTTTCAATGCACTTGTCGTCAACTTGAGTGGCTTATATTCAGCTGGTTCACCTCGACGCCGGTGGACCTAGTGCACTTTTCCTGTCGCCGTACACTGAGTAACACGAAAAAATCAGCTGACCCCGTGTGAAATTTCCTAACTGATCAAAAACCAAACTGTAAAGACAGCATCAATCCACGCTCAGCTTTGGTCAAGGGGAGACATATGGTAAGATTACATGAATTCATGTAATCTTCTTTGAGGCTACAATTTCAGACTTAACTAAGTCATTCACTAGTGTCTTGGCAGCGTTTATGGGTTCTTTAGACAGGTCTCTCACTGGTTTTCTTTCCAGGGTCATTGAAATCTTTGGCTTTCCTACCTCTGCCAGGCTTGTTCTGCACAGTGTGGCTCTCCTTGAATTTCTCGGTGACGTTTCTCATTTGAGTTCTTGACGCTTGGAAATACTGTTATAACTTTGTATATCCTTCTCCTGCTTCCTGAGCATCGACAATTCTTCAAGTCTACAGTGATTTCCTTAGTTTTTGGCATGATGCTTTCTCAAGTGACAGCTCAAATCTTAACTGAAGTTTTATACCGCGTGTAAAGCAGCTCTTGGCTCTCCTGACTGTAACCTCTCTGTGGCAGCTTCTCACAGACTCAATGAACTCCTCTTCCCCTCCCCCCTCAAACACAAACACAAAACACACACACACACAACCACACACACACACAGAGACCCCCTTCCAAAAACCCATCAAAGAGTAATACAATGGCTCCATCTATAGATAAAGTAGAGAGTCGCAACAGGAAGTTACCCCAAAATCTGAGGTTTCAAACAGGAAGTTGGGTTTCTGAACTTTGACGGGCCAGAACCGGCACACGCTTCGACCAAAACTCACAATTTTCGGAGCCAGTCTTCCAAAAAATCCTCAAGGAGGGGGACAACATTTGAAGTGAATCTGGTCACCCGTCTAGAAACTGGACATCACACTATAAAATATGTCATTTCCTGCTATAAATAGGCGCGCTACAACAAGTATGAATATTGACATATGGATGTGTGCAGATAGGTACCATTAACAATCCTGTAAAGTTGATGCAGTTTGGACAAAGTATGGCCGAAATATAGCAAATATAAAGCAACTTCCTGTTTCGTTGCGAGTAATCGAACTTTGAGGGGCCATAACTTCCACGCCCTTCAATGAAAAGTCCGAAACTTTTGCAATTTAACTTCGTCTATGTCTTAAGAACAAATTATCAAATTTTGAAGTCAATCGGATAATGCGTCTAGGACTAGTTCGCGTTCAAGCGACCCCTGGAAATGGCCAAAAACACACAATTTTTTACCTTCCGGTCAAATAAAAATACTTTCTGTTGGTTTAGAATATGGCTCCAAGAGACTTTTTGGTGCGTCATGGGATTTACATATGTGTGCAGATTTTCAGATTTTTAGGCGCAACGGGCTTGAGGGGCTGTTCCGTTTAAAAATGTAGGTGGCGCTACCGAGGCCATTTTGCCACACCCATGCTCAAGACCCCTAAATTCTTAAATTTTTCGCCGTGCCTGACGCGTCTGCAAATTTTCAGGAGTTTTGACGCATGTTAAGGCCTTCAAAAAGGCGATCAAAGAGGCGGAAAAAAGAAGAAAAAAAATAATAATAATAATAATAATAAACCGAACGAAAACAAGAGGGTCCTTGCAACTCGTTGCATGGCCCCGTTGGGCCCACGCAACTCGTTGCTCGGGCCCTAAATATGGAGCTCCGTGAGCAGACAGGGAGCGTCAGCCGTCTATAAAATAACGTGTTTCTGCTGTTTACATTCCTGTTCGTGGTTTATTCGTAAGCCGAATCCGTCAGCAAACCTTCTGAATTCCTGCAAAGTCTTATTCTAATCATAACATGTGTGTACGAATCCATCTAAGCGACAAAACTTGAAATAGCGATATTTCTCTACGGAGATCCTGTAGGAAGTACAGTTTTAACAGAATGTCCTCTGTTAAACTGTAGCCTCAGGCCAAGCAAACAGAGTTATTATACAATTTACGTTCAGCTCATCATATAAAACGATGTAATGACCGTGTCGTTAATATAAAGTTAAAGCAGCTCTCAGGCTTTGAATTCACCAACCTTATGTCTGGCGGGAGCTAAGCTGCTAGCTAGCTAGCGGATGAGCTAAGTTAGCTGCTGCCTGACTTCTTCTTCTTCTTGTTAAACGCCCGTAACACACCCCGTGCGGCTCATGTGGCGGGAAGCACGTGCTGTCCGCTTGGTAAAAAGTAAAAATACAAATATTATAAAACCACATTTCTGTCGTTTCTGTCCGCTGCCGGTCCGAGCTGAAGCTTCTCTCTGAGACTCCTGCAGCGAAACGACAACACCGCTACGTAAGAGAGCGTCGCTGACGTGATTACGTCATTGAAAAACTGTTTTTGAATGTAGCTTTATTTAAAAATTCCAATTTACAATAGACAAACAGAAGAAATGAGCAGATAAACAAGGGTCACATGATACATAAACGAGTATTTATACACTAAACTCACAGATACTTATTAGTATTAGTATTTAATTTATCTGTTTCTTTATCCTTCTGCTCCTGGAAACTTCAAAGGGAAATATTGAACTTTGTCCTTCACCACAGTGATTTTTCTTTTAAAATATAACAACTTTATTAAGATTTGTCAACACAAACACTGACTATATTAGAGGATTTACACAGAGATAATTTCACACATTAATATGTTCTATATTCTGAAGACTTTAAGAGCAAAATGACTAAATGAATAAACAATAATGCAAAAATAAAAAGTCTTTTACCAGAAAAAGTCTATAAATTCTTGTAAATCTGTGTATTAGTATAAAATAGTTCATGTAAATATTAATCTCTAAAACAGTTTAATAGAAATATGAGAGATTTCTTCTGTGAACACTGAGCTGCAGCTGTTTCACTGTGTTTGACAGAACAGGAAGATAAAACTCAGTAAAAGCATTTTCCACTAGATTCAGTTTTTCAAGGTTTTATACAGAAAATCTGAATTTTACCACAAAGAAACAAATAACTATAGATCTGATTATAGTGTCAAGTGGTTCTATATTACAAAAGGTGAGTTTTTTTTATTATTGCTTATAAATAATATACTTTCAAAATATGAAGCAAATGTTATACTTTGACTTTCTGCATCAGCATAAATTGTGTTTGCAAGACTCTGCACAGACTTACACAGAGTCATTCTATAATAATCATAGCTTCCATAAGGGACAAAACTGTGAGTGACAGAGACAGATATGAACAGACTGAACTATCTGTTCAACAGAGAGAGAGTTTCTCTGACAGGAGGAGACTCTGCTACACTGAACACAGAGACAATGAGGAAACAGAAGAGAACCTAGGCCAAAAACCAAACCCAAACCCAGGATACAGAGGTTCAGTGAATGTGGTGTTGAAGGTGTGGAGGTGGATCAGAGAGTCAGAGGAGACTCTGTAGAAGGACAGAGAGCCAGCAGGACAGTCCACATACACTGCTACTCTGTTAGAGACAGAGGAGGAGGAGGAGGAGGAGGAGGAGGAAAGAGGAGGAGGAGGAAGAGGAAGAGGAGGAGGAGGAGGAGGAGGAGAGGACATGGATGTTCCTCTGCTACTGTGCCAGAAGTAGTAACCACCACCAGAGCAGTACAGGGTCCAGGACTGATCGTTCCTCCCAAACACACAGTCACTGTCTCCTTTCCTTCTGATTCCTCTGTAACTCACTGATATATAAACCCTTCCTCTCCACTCGACCTCCCAGTAACAGCGACCAGTCAGACCAGTTGTACACAGCAGCTGAGGACACTGATCAAATCTGTCTGGATGATCAGGATATGACTGATCCTCATCCACAAGTGTCACCTTCCTGTTGTTGTCAGACAGTTTGATCTTTGTGTTCACTGTGTTTGTGTCGATTGTGAGTTGACAGGAATCTGATGGAGAGAACAAGACACAATACAGCTGCAGTTATTGATCGATCATCTGATCATTGATTGACAGTTTGATGATGACTCATGACATCAGTGATGTGACAGTTTGAAGCTGCTTTGTTTTCAGGAATCACATTAAAACACACTTACACTTCCTCAGACCTGGTCTCAACCATCGGACTCCACCAGGCTCCACCCTGAAAGGAGGAGGGGGGTCAGACCAGCACATTCTCTTTCAGCATGCTAACATGGACATTACATGGCTCTCATACACAGACTGTTGGATTATTCTCTTGTTGTTGTTGAAGTCAAAGCTCTTGTGTAGAGATCTGTCATCAGCTGTGACAGAGAAAATGTTTCCAGCTCTTCCTCCTCTATCAGACATTGTCTGTGGCTGCAGCAGGCCTCTCCATACCTGAGAGTGTCCAGTCTCCAGTCTGGATCCTCCAGTCCAGCAGACAGCAGCTTCACTCCTGAGTCTCCTGGATGATTGTAGCTCAGGTCCAGCTCTCCTCAGATGGGAGGGGTTGGATCTCAGAGCTGAGACCAGAGAAGCACAGCCTTCCTCTGTGATCAGACAGCCTGACAGACTGAAAACACACAACACACAGGAACCCTCTGTCAACACTTGCTGCTCTGTTTGTTTGTTGTTTCACTTTGGTTCAGCTCAATGTGTTTGAGTCAAAACTATGATCTATGAAATCTATGAAAATTATTCAGTGCTAATAATTCTATAATCCATGCTCCTGATGGCCAGTCCCACACCTTGCATGGTAACTTGTTGCCATTGCTGTGGGTGACTGAGCCATCGTTATTGTGTACATTTGCCATGGTTAGATGGCTGTGTCCATCTTTGTTGTGTATAGACTGACTCTCCTCGGTAACTCTAAACTGCTGTCTGATTTTAGCATTAGCACAGATATCTGTACTTTCCACTGCAGAGCACCTTGTCATTCAGAGGCTGATTCACTAAAATCCTGTTCGCTGTCTGGGTTTATCTTGAGAGGAAAAGCTAAAACATGGGATAACATAGTGATGTTTCATTACTGGGCATTGGGAAGATTTAGATCGTTGACTGTCTTAGGTCAAAGATCAATGATTTGGGGAAGAACACCTTAGAACAGTCTTTTTTCAATTTTAATCACTGTACACCTCATAAAAATTCAGACAAGACATCCTCAATAAGAAAAAGAGAATCTTCTCAGGCTCAGAGGCTGAAAAAAGGAGGTGAACAGAGAGGTGAAGAGCTACCAAAGCATTCATCACTGACACCATCCATAAGAACCTGGAATTGAACATGAACAAGACCAAAGATATCACAAAGATGGCTATGACCTTTTCTAACAAACAGAGATCTAGCTGAGGCAGTCATCACCACCATCCATGGGGAGCCTGTAGGACTGGTAGAGGAGTACAAGTATTTGGGAACAATCTTTGATAAACAGCTGAAATTCAACTCCAACACATGAGATTCTCAGGAAATGCCAGCAGTATCTCCTGAAAAGGCTCAATTCTTTTGCCTTCAGCAAGGACACCCTCAAAACATTCTACTACTCCTTTGTAGAGAGCATCATTACATTTTCCTTTACATGTTGCTTTCACTATATCAGTCTTCACAACAGAAGCTGCAGAGTGCTGTCAACATCTGTTTGAAAATTAGTCGACTCCCTGTCCAAGCCCTCTCCACCCTGTGTAAGCAGCAGGTAATAAGGAAAGCTGGCAAAATTCCACCAGACCAGTACCACGCCCTGTGGCCTTACAGAGGTTTTAAACTGTATGGGTCCCTCTGAAATCAGCATTGTCGGACTTCAACATCTATAGTCATTTAAAATTAACAGTAACTTGATCTGACCTGAGAGTCTCCAGTGAACAGTGTGGACTCTTCAGTCCAACAGACAGAGTCTTCAGTCCTGAATCCTTCAGGTCGTTGTTACTCAGGTCCAGATCTGTCAGACTAGAGGACTGGGAGCTGAGAACTGAGGACAGAGCTTCACAGCTTCTCTCTGAGAGGTTACAGCCACTCAGTCTGAAGAGATGATGATAAGGAATTAAAGAAGAAAGGAATTTATTTTCTCTCCTGTTGAAAAGACAGCAGTGTCTTTATATAACGATGAATGAATCCAACTATCTATATACTTACAGAGCTTTGTTAGAGGCTTTGACCACTGGCAGCAGCCTCAGAAGAGCCTCCTCTGAAGCAGAGTATTTCTTCAGGTCAAACACGTCCAGATCTTTTTCTGATGACAGTAAGATGAAGCCCAGAGCTGACCATTGAGCAGGAGACAGTTTGTCTGTGGAGAGACTTCCTGAACTCAGGGACTGTTGGATCTTCTCCACTAGAGAACGATCATTCAGTTCATTCAGACAGTGGAACAGGTTGATGCTTTTCTCTGCAGAGGGAGTCTCTTCAACCTTCTTCTTGATGTACTGGACTGTTTCCTGATTGGTCTCTGAACCACTTCCTGTCTGAGTCAGCAGACCTCGTAGGAGAATCTGATTGGTCTGCAGTGAAAGACCCAGGAGGAAGCGGAGGAACAGGTCCAGGTGTCCATTTGGACTCTGTAAGGCCTTGTCCACAGCTCTCTGGTAGAACTGTGTCTCTGCAGAGTCATCTTTTCTTGTTTTAGACTTCTGGGAGGTTGGTTGTTCTTCTGACAGCAGATTGACTCCAGACTTGATGAAGGTCAGATGGACATGAAAAGCAGCCAGAAACTCCTGAACACTCAGATGGACGAAGCAGAACACCTTGTCCTGGTACAGTCCTCTCTCCTCTATAAAGATCTGTGTGAACACTCCTGAGTACACTGAGGCTGCTCTGATATCGATGCCACACTCTGTCAGGTCTGATTCATAGAAGATCAGGTTTCCTTTCTGCAGCTGATCAAAAGCCAGTTTTCCCAGAGACTCAATCATCTTCCTGGTCTCTGGACTCCAGAGTGGATCTGTCCCAGATCCTCCATCATACTTGATGCTCTTCAATTTGGTCTGGACCACCAGGAAGTAGATGTACATCTGAGTCAGGGTCTTGGGCAGCTCTCCTCCCTCTCTGGTTTTCAACACATCCTCCAGAACTGTAGCAGTGATCCAGCAGAAGACTGGGATGTGGCACATGATGTGGAGGCTTCGTGAGGTCTTGATGTGGGAGATGATCCTGCTGGCCTGATCCTCATCTCTGAACCTCTTCCTGAAGTACTCCTCCTTCTGTGGGTCAGTGAACCCTCTGACCTCTGTCACCATGTCAACACACTCAGGAGGGATCTGATTGGCTGCTGCAGGTCGTGTGGTTATCCAGAGGCGAGCAGAGGGAAGCAGTTTCCCCCTGATGAGGTTTGTCAGCAGCACGTCCACTGAGGTGGACTCTGTAACATCAGTCAGGATCTCAGTGTTGTGGAAGTCCAGAGGAAGTCGACACTCATCCAGGCCGTCAAAGATGAACACAACCTGGAACTCTTCAAACCTGCAGATTCCTGCTTCTTTGGTTTCAGTAAAGAAGTGATGAACAAGTTCCACCAAGCTCAACTTTTTCTCTTTCAGCACATTCAGCTCTCTGAAAGTGAATGGAAATGTGAAGTGTATGTCCTGGTTGGCTTTGTCTTCAGCCCAGTCCAGAGTGAACTTCTGTGTTAAGACTGTTTTCCCAATGCCAGCCACTCCCTTTGTCATCACTGTTCTGATTGGTTCATCTCTTCCAGGTGAGGCTTTAAAGAGGTCTTCTTGTCTGATGGTTGTTTCTGGTCTGTCTGGTTTCCTGGATGTTGTTTCCATCTGTCTGACCTCATGTTCATCACTGACCTCTCCAGTCCCTCCCTCTGTGATGTAGAGCTCTGTGTAGATCTGATTCAGAAGGGTTGGGTTTCCTGGTTTAGAGATCCCCTCAAACAAACACTGGAACTTCCTCCTCAGGTTAGATTTAAGTTTAGGTTGACAAACTCCAATAGGAGATCCTAAATGAACAACCAAGAGAAGACCTAAATAAGTGATTTATAAACCATATATGACAGTGTTAATCTCTCTAACTAACACACATATGAACATATTTCCCTCCATGTGTTGAGACGTCAGTAAACGTCTCATTTCTCCATCATGTTAAATCTTTAGAGAAATCCTCTTACTGCTCTGCAGACAGTCAGCCAGCTCCTCCTGCTTCATTCTCCTCAGGAAGTTCAGTGTGATCTTCAGAAACTCCTCTCTGCTGCTCCTCCTCTGCTCTTCATCCTCACCGTCCAACACCTCCTCATCCTCCCTCTGACTCTCTAAGCATTCTGGGTAATCTGGACTCAGAACCTTCTGCATCTTCTTCAGCTCCTTCTTCACAAAAGTGACGATGTTCTCCTCCAGCAGCTGGAACAGAAAACTATATGAATGACTCCATCAAACTAAAATCATGGAGCCAAACATCAGATCCATGTTGGACACACTGACAATCCACTGGTCTAAAAAGTGCAGCATGGAGATTATTGTCAACACAACAGATGTAAAAGTAGTTGTTGTCCATGTACAGACCATAAATATGGAGTCCAGGTGTGTTTGATGCTGCTGGGCAGACTGACCACTGGGAACCTCTGAGCTCTCCTGGTCCACTCTGTGGAGGAATCATGAAGAATTAGCTCACATTATGTCTGTCCACACAGAGACAGACACAAGCTAAAGGTCCATCAAGTCATGTTTGGATGTGAAGAATGAATCAGACGACTCCCTGTAGTGGTAAAGGTTTACTAGTCCTGCTGATCCCACTGAGAATCAACACAAACTGTTTCTGTCTCTTTTCATGTGAACGACTGAGGTGGACACTATGAATGTCTTCCAGGAGAGACTGTCTGAACATGGGAGGAGTTATCTCCATATTTAAACCACATCACGTCTCCCCCTCTCTATGACGGCCGGAGTTTTACCTCCACCTTCCAGTGTGGACATTCACAACAGATAGAAACACTTTGATTTCAGACGTGGTCCAACAACACGTCGTACAAACTAGTTCTTTTCTAGAATAACCTGAGTCTCACTGTCAGTTACAGCTTACATCTGATCAGCTGATGGACGTCGACCTTTAAAGTCAATGAACGGGTCCTTCGACTCGTTGCTCTTTAAAGACAGACAGCTGGGTCCAGGAGAGTCTGGTCTCTGCTGCTGGATCCTGAAACAAAAACAGAACTGATGAATCTGCATGTTGGATAAAAACTGATGAAAAATATGTTCAATATTTTAATAAACACAGCAACTAACTTTGTTTTTCTGTCAGTTTTTAATTCTCACCTTCCATCAACAGATTGTTTGAAATCTGAAAGAAGAGAAGGAGATGCTGATCGGTCTCTCTTCATGGACACACAGCTGGGTCCAGGTCCAGGTCCAGGTTCAGGTCCAGGTCCAGCGGAGTGTGGTATCTGCTGCTCTGGGCTTGAACACAACACACACAGAGCAGTGAGTGTGAATCATGATGGTGCAGTGATGTGAGTGCTGAGCTCTGACATGGAGAAGAGTCATGGACAGTTAGAGATCCTCATCTCACCTCTGAGCTTTGGTCTGGCTCTCATGTTCCCCACACAGAGTGGTTTTAGAGGGAGGGACTCCCTCCTCTCTGTCCTCATCACTCATGCTGAGAAAACACAAAACACTAATCATTCATCTGCTCATCAACTCCAATCATTTCTCCTGGAGAAATCTCAGCTGCTCCTCCACTGATCTTCTTCTTTCCTCTTTCATATCAGTGTCAGTTGAATGCAGTCAGACAGCAGTGAGGCAGAGGAAGCTGCCATCAGCTGCTCTACTTCTACTATCAGTCCACTAGATGGAGTCATGGAGCTGCAGTCAACAGCAGCTCAGCTCACACTCGATGCATGGACGACCATTTCATTGACTGACACACAGAAGGACTGAGATCCACTGAGTTTCTCTGACACTGTCTCTGTGTCTACAGCCTCCCTGTAGAAAACCACTGTGTGGATGATGATCTAAATATCTGCACATTCATTTCCTGTTGATCCAACAGCTGTTGCAGCTCTGACAGATCCTGCTGTTGAAAATAAGAATGAGTTTTAATGTGTCTGTAAACTCCTGATAAGTTCACCTGTCCTACCTGTTCAGACTGAGGTTTCCCTCCACAGTAACAGAGACAGTCTGAGCTGATGGAACCTGCAGAGTCTCAGGACTAAACGCTCTGTAACAGTTACAGCTCTGACTCAGTTACATACTAAAACAACTGGAGCGCCACATTTCTGTTTCTATGGTAACTCAGGTAACGACAGGTGTTCACCAGTAAAACAGTAAAAACAGTCACTTTACCTTCAGACGGAGAAAACAAACTGCGTCACAGTGTTCAGTAAAAGTGAAACTAAACTTTAACCAGTGAACAAGGTCAGTCAGTTCATCAGCTGCTGTACTTCTTCTATCAGTCCACTAGATGGAGTCATGGAGCTTCTTCAGTATTTGGTCTCTGACCATCATAGACCTGTAATCCAGCAACAGACCACAGAGACCCAGAGACCCTGTCTTCAACAGAAACAGCTTTTCTGTTTGACTGTCAACAACCACAGAGACAGAACCAGCTTCTCTCTGGATTTCTGGATCTGTTTGATCACATGGATCAGGTACAGTTGGTCCTCATAGTTCCTACTGAGCTGTCGTCCAAAACTAACACAAGGAAAACATTTCACCACATCACAATGAAGAGAAACAACATCACACACTGCAGCTTACACAAGGAGAAATCCTGCAACTACAACTGACTCTGACTCCACTGATACAGCTACACACACAACATGGAGGAGAGAGTTCATATCTTTACATTTACAGCTCTGATTCTGCTACAGTAACATTAAAACAACAGTAGAATAACATTAGAATAACACTTCAGTAACTGCAGGTAACTCAGGTAACGACAGGTGTTCACCAGTAAAACAGTAAAAACAGTCACTTTACCTTCAGACGGAGAAAACAAACTGCGTCACAGTGTTCAGAAAGTGAAACTAAACTTTAACCAGGAAATGGAGGAGGAGGGGAAGAGTCATTGCATCAGCTGCTGTACTTCTTCTGTACTTCAGTCCACTAGATGGAGTCATGGAGCTGCAGTGAATGAAGCTCAGCTCAGTCAGACCTGAACCCCATGTTGTTGATGTTCTGTTGGAGTCACAGCTGATGTGTAAAGGTGTTTCCATCTCTACACTCAGACCAGTGTTTAAGGACAGAAACCTGAGCTCAGGTGAGTTGAAGACTCAGCAGACAGTCGACATGAAGTGAAGCTGCTGAACCACTGAGTTTTCTTCTTGGTCTAAAGCAGCTGGAAACAGAAGAGACCACCAGGGGGAGCTCACTGAACACTTTCTGAAACCACAGTAAGAAAACGACGACCATAAAACTCTTCATCAGAACCTGCACAAACCTTTCACACCAGTGTTCTGCTGGGAGGCCTCGGCTCCTTCAGTCATCTGGATGTTACTTTGACTCGTACCACCACTGAACACTGCTGTAGACCAGATACACTCCCCAATGTCAGGGGCCTCCTCCAGCAGTTGACACAGTTTTTGAATAATCACTGATATTATTATTGAGTCATGTGGTTTTAACAAAGCCTGATATAATGTCATGTTGTCATGTTGTGTAACTGACGGTGTGTTCACAGGCCTTTGTTTATCTGAGCTCTGTCAGGAGCAGACTCAGCTTTAACATTGTGTACGTCGACTTCAGTTTCTCAGTGTTCGGTCTCGCGGTGTCACTGTGACACGGTAAACATGGCGTCGCTATGGTAACCCTCTGCCCTCCATTGTCCCTGAGACTATGAGGAGGTCGAGTGTTTGTTGAACCTTTATTTAACAAAGACAGACAAACAACAACAGCTCCAACATGCATCAGACATCGGACTCTGTATGACCCTGACCCTGACCTACCCTGATCCTGACCCTGACCCTGATCCTGACATCTGATGTTTGTGATCAATTCTCAACATCAGGAACTATATTTCATTCTGTTTTTAGATTTAATCTCAGTTATCAATGAATTGTCTCATGTTTCTCTCGCTCTGTCAAGATGTATCTGTTCTTATTTTGTGACTGATGAGAAATGAATGATTGATTTCTTTAATTAAACTCTCTGTTAACACTCAGTTTAGTGCCTGATCAGATTATTAGAAATGTCATTCAGATTTCTGCCTCACATCTTTGAAGTTATTTTCACTCATTAAACACATCACGTTTGACCAGTCACCTGTTTAATCAGCAGGTATTGTTTTGGTAATCGACGCTGAAATTCTGTCCATGCGGCGTTCACTGACTCCTCAGCAGCAGACAGGTGAGGTTTAGCTCTGAGGTCAGAGGGATTATGGGAGATTACAGGTGAGTGGATCAGGTTATATAAGACTGAGGAACAGCAGAGTCTCTGTTTCCTCTGATAAATGACTGAGTTTATTTCAGTCACAGATCCAGGATCAGAACCAGCACACACACACAAACACTGCAGAATCCTGACTTTGTTCTCAGGATTCTAGAACTCTGAGATCAAAGTCAGAGTCCTGGTCCTGGTCCTGGTCCTTCAGTGGTGTGATGTGTTCACTGTCAAGTTAGATTGTCTGTTAAGATGAAACTTGCTGACGTTCAGTTTCACAGGAAAACAAACTGGAACCTGACGACACATCAACACACACCTGCAGTCACCTGTGTGTGTGTGTGTGTGTGTGTGTGTGTGTGAATACCATAGGTGATGGAAGCTGCTGCTGGTTGTCACGGTGATTTCAAGCTGTAACGGGTCAGAGACAAAAAGTTTGAACATTTGGACAGAAAACAAATGTGACCGTTTGAGTTCAGTGTGAAATCAGACAGCAGGATCAGAGTTAGTGAGTCTGTCTGAAGCACAGACTCACTAACACACACACTGTTCACAGCTAAAATCAGTGGTTTTGTCAGTGGAGTCTGGTGCAGTGTGCAGCGTGGCCTGTCCACTGACTCGTGTGATGAGCAGAGTCAGTGTAGAAGCTTCTGTATGAACAGAGATGTGACGTCAGACTGATCTGCTTCATCCTGACGTCTGTTCTCTGAGATGAGTCAAACATCGTCCTGTTCCAGGAAGGAAACTGAGTCACTTCAGGAAACCCCTCCACCAGGAACCCCCCTCCCCCTCATCTGAGGAAAACCATCAAACCTTCCAGCTTCTGTCTAATGACACATCATTTCATCGGCTCATCACTAGGATGTGGTGGATGTTAATGTGAACAGGAGCTGCTGGAAACTCTGCCTCCACCTTCACCAACAACACAGACACTAACAGATGGAGGCAGTGGTATTCCAGCAGCTCCTGGTTAAATCCCTGTTTTTCTCAATGGAGTCTGGTGCTGATATACAGAGATGTTTCCTATCTGATCTCAGATCTGTGAGAAAGAAGCAGAACATCAAACTACTCATCAAAACCTTTAATCACCAAGCTGGACATGAAATAGAAAAGTGCATAGCTGTGCTGAATCATCGTGTTCAAACAGTGTCCTCTCTGTCATCACAGCTCGTCTCAGTGCTGGACCATAAAGACGACGCCTCGTTCATCTTCACACATTCTGCTGTTTTTTTAAATTGAGGAAAATCTAGCTGGAGTTCTGAATGAGCTGCAGGTTAACGAGCCAATGAAATCAGTCCAACAGGTTTTTACCACTGTCAGGAAATTTACCCAGCAACAGTTTAGATCCTCTGATTTCTTTCATTATTGACAGTTCATTATTGATCACGTTGTGCTGATTGATCAGTGATGGAAACATTGATGAATGTTGGCCGATCACTCTGTGATTGGTGTGGTCATGTGTCCGTTTCCTGGATCGTGGCGGGTCAGAGACCGTCAGCTGGTCTCAGTGCGTTTGCATAGTTTTGAATTGACAGCGTGAAATGAAGAGGACACACACACACACACACACACACACACCACACACACCCTGAAAACACACAGTGCAAACAAACAGCATCAGCAGCTCCTGGGTCCAACCTCTGACCCTCAACCTCAGCTCATGAACCACAGACCACAGTCCTCTGTAGACCCTCAGAGACCTGGACTCACAGCAGCTTATCTCAACAGCACTGATTAGAGAACTCCTTGGTGGTGCGTTCAAGGACGCTTTGACCTTTAATGTTTGGTATTCTGCTGCTGATCTTTATCATAGAGTCAACCTCGTACAAAGCTGAGCTGTGAGCTGAACCTGCAGCAGGTCTCACTCTTTAACTTGTCTAACAGAGATGAACTGAAGTCAGTGAACATGTCCAGGAAGTGCTGGTGTCAAACACTCTGGACCAGGTTCTGTTCAGACCTGTAGCTCCTGGTTTGGTTTCATTTCCTCGTCTGACTGTTCACTGTGGTCTGGTAGAGGTCCAGGACTGATCCTGTGAGGAGTCACTTTGTTTTCAGGGGTCAGAGGTCAAAAAGGTTGGAAACCACAGGTTTAGACAAAGACCTGGAGCAGAACCAGCACCAGGAGCTGTGGAGGCTGAACTGGACTCAGGTCTGAAATGGTCTGGACTGACAGGACAGAGTGAGTTCCAGGTCTGGTTGTTGTTCCCTGGTGTTGGTGCGGTATCTGTGGTTAATGAGCTGATCCCTTTTCTGGGACTTGTTTAAAGGACCTGGTCCTGGGTCAGTTCCTGCAGCCGATCTCCTCCTTGTAGCGGTTCGTCAGCGTGTTGGCTTTGCGGGTCAGTTTGGACAGAACCGTGTGGAGTCCGTTCAGGTGGTAGTGGAACTGTTTCTCCAGGTCGTCCTCCTCCGCCTCCGGCCGCGGCACCTCCATCACGCCCGCCCGCTCCTTCCCCCGCCCGTCGCCCTGTAGGACGCCCCACTCGATGTCGTTGCGGATGGACTTGAGCAGGACGTACGAGCTGTACATGTCGGCGTCCTGGTGGAAGTAGGCGGTGCCGTTGGCGGCGGGGGCGGTGCTGCCAGGGGTCCTCACCGCCTTCACGTCATCGCCACCACCGCCGTCGTCCAGCGGGACGTCCCGCAGCAGGCTGGGCACCATCACCTGTCTGGTCCATGTTGTTGACGGCACCGATGAAGCGGTTCATGGCGTTGAACAGAGAGTTCTTCTGGTTGTAGGAGTCAGATATCTGCATCATAGTGAGCAAACCTGGAGCTGGAACAGGACAAACTTAGCCCGCTAATGCTCTTTAGAGGATTATTATGAGGCTGCAGTCAGATCCTGGCTTAGGTCTTAACTAGCTCCTGGACCAGGTTACACAGGTACACTCACCACTCCAACATGGATCACTGAGCCGGTCTGCTGGTTCAACGCTCTGCAGGTTTACCCTCAGAGCCTGGTGTGCCTACTGAGGATGGAGAGTGTCTCCTGCTGCAGGACTCCAGCCAGCTGTTTCACCACAGAGCTCAGACCTGGAATAAAACCAGAGACACAATGAGGCAGGTGCTCGGTCCAGCAGACACAAACCTCTGCAGTCCGGACTCAAACTACAGACAGATGCAGGAACCAGGAAGTCCCTCTCTGTTAGCATCAGCAGGCTAAAAGCTAACACAATAAACGCACGAGCTGACGGTGAATTCCGGTTGGTGATTACCGTGATCCTCTTCACCGGGACAGAGACAGTGATGAGGTGAATGTGAGGAGCTCAGCTTAAAGAGACAGGACCGAAGCTTCCGCAGCTGCCGCTAATTACCACTAAACCTAATCAACTGCTTCCATTATCGGACACTTCCATGTCTGATCAGGCTTTAACGTTTCTGACCCTTCAGTGAGACACAGACACGTTCACCTCCTCACACGATGGTTTTCTATCGGTGTGTTATCTTCGAGCTGTAACTCGGAACATTTCCGCAGGTTTGATCGGTTTTTTGACAGAAAATAAAAATAAAGCGACTCTGTCCGATAATGGAACCAGCTAACGCGTGTTCAACATTAAATTCGGTGCCTTCACAGCGGAACGACTGTTAGAATAACGGCAGAGTTAAAGCGCGTGTGGCCGCGTGTCTTCAGGGTCTGTTCCGGGTCTGTTACCGGCGCTTTGACCGTTTAACTCTCCGTGTTCATTGCGAACAAACCGACCAAGCCTCTGTGATTCCGGGTACCGTTAGTCAGCTCCGTCGCTCGGCCGCAGGAGACAAACCTCCGGGCTGCAGGTGCCCAGTGAGCTCACCGTGTGTCGGCGGTCGTTCCTTGGTCGTGTCGGTGCTCGGGAGCCGTCGCCTTCCGTCCGTTAATCTGTCCAGGATGTGGCAGCGGGCGGTGAGCGGGTGGACCGGCAGGGCGGGGCGGCGGTTGTCAGGGAAAGACCGAACCTCCAGAGACAGCCAATCACAGGAGGACAGGGCCCAGTGACGTCACGGAGAACTTTAGATATGGTTACATTGTTTACAGAAGGGTCCACGAGCCCAGTAACCCTCTGTAAGGTGCGGGGTTTACCATGAAAATATAAAGTTTATTTCACAGTTGTTTACAAACATCATGACGTCAATCGTTCACTAGAAAGCCACAGATTATTGAGCGAACATGAACTCGTGTTTTCTGTTGTTACTGTAACAGAATCAGTCAGTAAAACTCTGTTCCTGCAGTTTTCCTGCTGCAGACTGTGTGAGCGTCTTATAAAGGAAACACGTCCTCTGTTTGTTGCTGTTTTATTTCTCATGTTTCACAGCTTCAGTCAGTTCATTTCATGGATGAAAGAATGAGTGACGGACCTACAGCACAGGACACAGTCAGTCCTCAAAGGATCATGGAGGGTTCAGTTTCATCACAATCACATCAACAAAGTTCAAATAAATAACAAACACAGGACATGGTGCTTGGCGCCCCCTGGTGGCCATGAGACTACTCTGAGGTTATTACATGATATTACGAACTGTGTTATTTCTTGACCTGAACAGATTTTCACACAGAGAAAGTGGTATATGTGTGTGTATGTGTGTGTGTGTGTGTGTGTGTGTGTGTGTGTGTGTGTTTCCTCAGGTTGCCATGGTGATGTGCATCCTCATCTTCTTCTCTGTAAAAGACATAAACCAGAGGAATCAGAGCAGCTGGAGGTGAAGAGGAACATGAGGACAGGGTGTTGGTCAGTCGGTGTGTTACCTGTCAGACCATCTCGTACTGGTTGGCGTTGATGACGCGAGACAGACAGCAGGCCAGAGACATCCCTATCAACTGGAGACAAACCTATTTTAAACCTTTCTGTGTGTAAAGTGTAGAAATCAATCAGCTCCAATATTAAATAAATGGTTGTGATCATCTGCAGGAGGAGCACTTTAACTGTAACTAAGAGGATTTCTGAGAAGCAGAGAACAGGTCAGGACTGACAATGAATTCACGTCATTCTGCAGATGTATCAGGAACAGCTGATGGTTCCTTCTTATAGACTTTGTGTTGAGTACCTGAGAGAAGGCGATGCCAAAGGTGACTCCAGCGATGATTCCCATGTTGCTCTCGATGAAGGACGTCACCAACTCATAACAACCCTGCAAACACACACTCCATTCATTCATTTAATTAACTCCTGTTAATTCCCTCATGACTGAAAATCCTCATTCCAACTTCCCTGTAGAAGCAAAAAAGGCAGTTAGGTCAACATACAGCATATTCATTCACCAGAATTCAAACCAAACAAATATCATGTTTAGTTCCTCCAGTTACATGAGAGTGTGTGTGTTGTGTGTGTGTTTCCGACCTGCTTATAGACTTTTCGAGCAGCCAGAGTCGCGTTCTTCAGGTCGGCTCCGCTGCAGTCGGAGTAGCTGATGCAGCAGCTGGCAGGAACCCCCCCAACCGGGAAGTACACACTGCTGAACCAGCTGGTGTAGTTATACACTCCACAGCAGTGGAGCTGCACAGAGAGAGATCGACTGACTGTTAGAGGTGAACATTGTCTGCTTTGGGCTTCTATCACATTTAGTCGGTTGTGAAGACAAATCAGTGCATCGTCTGCATATTATCAGAGGGACATACTCTACGCTGGACTCCGTCCACAGCCAGACTCCTGTCGTCTCGGCCGTCGTATTTCATCACTGCATCGCTGTACGTAGTGAGGAAAGTCCCTTTAATCTGAACACACAACAACACACAACAACACACAACAACACATTACACAGTGTTGTGTCAGAATGAACAGTGCTGTCGTCAAACGTCTGGACTGTGAGAGTTTTCACCTCATGGCGAAAGACAAAGCCAGAGATTCCAGCGATGAGTTCAGTCATGAAGACCAGAGACAGAAAGGCAGCGTACTGAGCAGAGGTCAGAGGTCAGGTTATAGAAGAGGGTCACATACAGACATCAAACACAATTTATAACGAGGTCAGATGTCCTAATAAGAGAATATAAACATCAGCAGCTTCACAGACCAGTTTTAACATCCAGGGGCGCCCCCTGCAGGTGGCGAAGCAGCCGAACAGTCCGAACAACACGATGGCGGCTCCGGTGCCGGTGAGGACGTACGGGCCGTTGGAGGGGCCGCTGGAGATCAGCAACATGTAGGGGCCCAACATGAACTTCCACCATAACCCCACAGACAGCAGGACCACACCTGTCACCTGAGGGGGAGGGGCTACAGGTCAGACATGGTTCCTTTTTCAGCAGGATGCAAACAGCTGTATTAAAGAGAGGGGAGAAATCTGCAGAGAGGAGGAGGGAGGACTTTGTTTGTTTGTTGAGCAGTGATTCAGCAACACATGATTCTGTAATGAGCTCTGACAGCAAAGTGACAAAGTGACAGAGAGGTGAGAAGAAGAAGAAGAAGAAGAAGAAGAAGAAGAAGAAACTCTAACTCATGGAAAATAAAGCCCAGGTTCAAGAGAGTTTTCCTTCAGGTGAAACATCTTTAAAATGTGTGTGACAGATTACGACTGCAGCCTCTGAGTCTGATATTTTGGAAACAGGTTTTTCTGTGGACACTGGTCGGGCTGAGGTGTTTCATGTGATCATGTCATCTGTTCAGTTCAGGTCTGGTACATCAGAGAGGATTAAACAGGATGTTGGAGGGAGATAAATGAAGGAGGTGTTTGATTTTGACTCCTGGTGCTGCCTGCTGCTGCATCATCCCAAACAGACTGAGGTTGAAACACTCGTCATCTGGAGTCATGTTAGTTTGGTTTGATTGGGGATGAAAGACAAAGTCTGAGTTTGTGTTTGTGCAGCAGACGACAGATCGAGTCTGTGAAGCTTTAAAAACAAGAAATCATGTTTAAAATCTGAATCATCTGACAGTTCAAAACACAGAGGAAAATATCAAACGTTTCCTGCTTCTATCACTAAGAGAAAACTTTCAACAGGAAAAACTGATTCTAAACCAGAATGAAAAGAGAATAATGAGACATTAAAGATGACAGATCTGAGGTGACGGCAGATCCAGGTCCTCAGCTGCCAAACAAACAGCAACAGGTTTTTATCCATCTGCAAACAAATCTGTGATCTGTGGCCAGAAAAACATTTCAAAGACTGAAACCAGGGTTTTTAAAACAGCCAGGACCAGGACCAGGACCAAGACCAGGACTTAAACCTGAGCTGGAGCAGGATTCAGCTGAAAAACTACAAGAAACCAACTAAGACCAGTTAACACACTGAGGATGAAAACAACCACAACAAGAGCTGATCAACATCTCGAGCTAGAAAATATCCAGAAAACAAGACCAGAGGTCCTGACAACAACCAAGGCAACCAGGAGACCAAGACTGGGAACAGGTCTAACCAACACAACCAAGACCAGGACCAGTTACACCCAGGACAACATCCAGAGCGAGGCTACAACCTGGACTAGACGACTGTCAGGGTTAGAAAACAGCTGGAGGCCAAGAACAGTCGGTTACAACTGTGACGAGAAAAACAACCAGATCAGCCATCAGAAAACAACCAGGCAGACAGGTTCAGACCAGAACCAGAACCAGGCCAGGATCAGGCCAGAACCAGACCAGAATCAGACCAGAACCAGGCCAGGATCAGGCCAGCCAGGATCAGGCCAGGATCAGACCAGCAGGATCAGGATCAGGTTGTCTCAGGTTGTGACTCTCTGTCTCTCAGATCTTCATTATCGTCTGGGTGTCACAGCTCCTCCTCCTCATTCCTCAGACTCCAGATAATTACTGAACCTCCTCTGACCTCCAGGTGACCTCTGACCTCTGACGTCCCACATTCAGATTAAAACCTGACGATCAAACTTTTCTTTCTTAACTTTAAATCAACTTCAAATAATAAAGTGTGTGATATTTACAGTAACACAGTTTAAAAAGGTCTGAACTGTGAAACAAGTTTCCTAACAGAAGAATTAAACCTATCAGAAGAATAACAGATGACGACAGGTCACAGCCTCTGACGTTAACAGACGTGAATAAAAGAGTTTTCTCACCCAGAAGATGAAGGAGTAGAGCAGCAGCAGCGTCTTCAGACAGTAGATCACTGGTTTAGTTTCCATCCTCCTGCGAGCCATAATCCAACCGACAGAGACCAAAACCACCGCTCTCTGTTTCTGTCTCTGCCACTGTCTCTCTCTCAGACTCAAGTCTGTGGTCAGGAGACGCTGACAGCGCCCTCTGCTGGTTCTACAGGTTACTGCATGAATACACCGACAGAGGTCCAACCCTTCATCTGCACAATACAACTTAACAGAAATAAATAGAACAGATACAGGCTCGTATTTAAATCGAGTTTAACAGAAACAGACTGAGCAGCAGAGAGGACACGTGCAGGTCGACATGTGGTGGTTTGCAGCTGAAGATACAAACATGTGACCCTCATACTTCACACTCTGACCACACAATTAACATGGAGGTGATGTTCATGGAGTCTGACACCTCCCTGTGAAGGTCCTAACACCACCCACCACCGTCAGCCACAGTCAGACAATCATGGTCAATAATAAACTGGTGATAATCTCTTCAACACTTCATGAAGCCTGAACTGGTTTTACTGAACAAATCAATCAGGACAACACATGCTAACAATGTCAGGTATGATTCTAAACTCTATGGACTCTACTTTGAAACACTCATTAAATCCCTCAGCAGTTCACATGTGGTCTGGTCTCCTTCAGTATTAACACTAAATCTGTTGTGGAGCTTCAGAAATAAACAGAGTGAAAGTCGAGCAGGAGATGACTCCTAAAAGGTTTATTTTGTTCATACAGTGCAAGAATTCTGTGTAACATCAGTGAAAATGAGTTAAATCATCATCATTTCATTCACACGTGGTTTACATCATGCAGGTAAAAGTGCAGCAGCAGTCACAGCTACACATCTGATGATTCACATTAGCTGGACTGAACAGTGATCATAATCTTTTTTTAGTAAAGTTGTGTTGTAACATTTTAAGATCAACTGATTTCATGTTTTTTTTTTCAAACAAAATGCAGGATTAACTGTGAGTGGAGGTCATTTAGTGACTCTGAAATGTGCGTGTACAAAATGGCTCGTTGCGTTTTTGTAGTTTTATGTCATCAGTGGTTTTCTCTCTCTCTGGTCAAGAGTACTAGACTTGTACAGACCACGGTGTGAAGCTTCCAGGTTCTGCAGGAGGACACTGCAACAGAAAAACAATCAGCATGTTTACATGCACAGGAGGCAACACAGAGTTTCCACATATCTTAAAGTAGCTTGGTTGTGTTGGTGAGACCATGGTTTGGTTTGGGCCTCTGAACACGTCCTCAACCACCGACAGTCACATAATAACAATAACACTGATTTTTCATTAAGTTCTCTTACCAGTTTGGTGAAGCGGTCGGTGCAGGCGTTGCGGATCCTCTCGGCGGAGGCGGGGCTGTCCAGCCTGAATGGCCCCTTGATGCCCGACTCCGCCCGGGCGGCGCTGATGGCGTCTTTGATGGCGAAGAAAACTGACGATGCCAGGAAGAGAGGAGGCTCGCCCACAGCCTGCAGAGGAGACATTTACTCATAGCTGTTTCCAACACGAGCGGTGATGATGAAGAGGTGTCGGTGCTGTTACCTTGGAGGCGAAGATGGCCTTGTCGTTCGGTGCGTCCCGGAGCAGTGAGACGGTGAGCGTGGTGGGAATGTCGCCGAAGGCCGGGATCTTATAAGAACCAGGACCCCGGGTGAGGAGGACTCCCCGGGGTGAGTAATGGAGCTCCTCCAGTGTGAAGAGACCCAGACCTTGCATGAACGCTCCCTCCACCTGGAGAGACATGGAAGACATGTTGATCTGAGGGTAGACTGAGCTGTGACTGAACGACTGACTGACTTCTGATCGACTGATTGACTGACCTGTCCGATGTCTATGGCTGGGTTGAGGCTGTGACCAACATCCATCACTATGGTGGTGCTCAGGTTCTACAACACAAATATATCAAAGAAAAATCAGTATTCAGATGTTTGTCAAGCTGTTGATGGAGAATGGAAGATGAAAATAAAGATGGTTTTAGTGTCTTTGACAAAAAACAATTAGAAAGCTGAAAATCTTAAAAGCTCTCTCAGCCATTTAAGACCTGTCCTGACTTTTAGCTCATCATTTTCAAGCAAGTCAAGGAAGGTTTTCAAGCACCAGGCTTCAGTATCAGATCACAAGGTACAAAACACCTGTGAAACATCTGCACTGTAAATATGGTGAAAACTGACGATCTTATTCAAAAGTTACTGATCAGTTTCGTGTTTCCAGCTTTAGCTTGTGCTGACCTTGTGAGCTCCGGTAAGACAGTCGATCTCCACCTCTGAACAGGCGACTCCGTAGCTGAAATAGTTGAACACTCGTCCAGAGTTTGAGTCAAAGTCGTAACCAAGATCCGGAGTCCTGGCAGCAAACAGGAAACAGTTAACCTCTGCCCTTGGCTGTATTTTTCAACAGATTAACTGAACCAGCGACTCACTGAGTGAACTCACTTGTAAAATCCGTTTGCACTGAGGCTGACTCTGTCAAAGTACGCTGATTTCACCTGAAACCCAGACAGAAATACACTCAGTACGACTGTTTAACAATGGAAAACCAGTGTGCAGGCTGCAAAATGCATAAACAAATACTCTTTAAACTGCTCACCCAGTCCTCCCATGATCCTTTGGGGTTCTTGTTCTTGTACGGCTCCAGACGTTTCATGAGGATCTCACAGGCATTCTGAACGGCGGCTCCGTTGAGGTCAGAAGAGGCAGAGGCGGCGGTCGGGCTCGTGTTGGGGACCGTGTTAGTGCTGGTCTCTGATATGTGGATCTTTGAATAGGGGATACCCAGAACCCTGCTGGCAATCTGGAAACACACACACACAGTTTGTTAATAGTTTGATAGAAAATAAATAAGTTCTTGTTGATTTTCTCTTCAAGGCTGCAGGAAATGAAGAAATCTTGTACTCAGGGTCAGATGTAAAAATTTGGTCCAATAAAAGCCTAAAATAAAGCCCCTCCTAGCTGATGAGCAACAACTACAGCAGAGTGTTGCAGCCAAGGCTTTAGTATCAGAAGCTGCAGTTTTTAAAATGGCCACAAGATGGTGTCATTTACACTACAATGAACTAAAACCATGAACAGTAGGAAATCAACCAAGAGAAGGAAAATTAATGAGCTTAAAAAAATATGAAATCCTGGTATAATAGTATATTACGCTCCTGTACCTGGACCATCTTGGTGTGGAGTCCTTGTCCCATCTCTGTCCCACCATGGGTCAATAACACTGAACCGTCAGTGTAGATGTGAACTAGAGCTCCAGCCTGCAGACGCAACAAAACACTGAGCATGATCTAAAACCACTCAACCTTTAAACAGTTTGTTTGTCAGTGCTGCTGGATCAGACCTGGTTGAGGAAGACAGCAGTGAAGCTGATGCCGAACTTGGTGGGGACGATGGCGAGGCCTCGTTTGGTCCATCGGTTCTGTCTGACGTGGGCAAAACAGAAAGGAAGGAGGAGGTCATCTCCGTCAGCAGCGGTTATATCAGTTATATATAGACTTTTCTTTCTTAGTGTAGAGTTTGGGGGTGGCTTTAAAAGGTCAGTTTTCACCTGTCACAGAGATCAACATCAACCAACATTACCTATTCTATAGCTATAGCTTCTATATTCTATAGTTTTACCTGTTGTAGAGGTCGATGGCTGCTCGGCGTTGCTGGTATTCAGACCGTGACAGGCACTCATCCCAGCAGCGGTCCAGAGTGAACTGATCCAAGATCTGATTATAAGGCGTTGAATCGCCCTCCATGTACAGGTTCAACCGACGCACCTGGAGGAAGATGGAGACACTGATTGGCTGTTGTTTTTCCACCAGAATTCAGTTTGGCCATCACGTCTGACTTTATTCATCCACAAACCTCTTCTGCCGCCTTCCCCAGACTCTGAGCCACGTCTGTTATCCAGCTCTCAGAGATCATCATGCCTTGCGGGCCTCCGAAGCCTCTGAATGCAGTGTTGGACGGCAGGTTGGTGCGGCACAGGAAGCCTTGGCCACGAACGTTCGCCACGTTGTATGAGTTCTCCATGTGGAACAGAGCGCGCTCCATGACCTCGACGAACACACAGGTAACATCAGCACATCATCAACATACATATACATACATACAAAATACTCTGTGGTAAAGATACTCACTGACAAAGAGAGGTCCATGGAGTTTCCAGCGTTACTGTAGTACGACACATCCAGAGCCATGACCTTACCGCTGTTTAGAAAACCAACCTGGAGCAAGAGAAGAAGAAGAAATGATTACTAACACTACAGACCCAACATACTGCATAAAAATAGTCTCCAACAGAGGTAACAAAAGTTAACAGTAGATTGGTTATTGGCAAAAGTGCCACAGGTGAAACTCCCACTACTGCTGGTACTGATGCTAATGCTACTGCTAATGCTACCTGTCCAGCAGGGGACGTCCTCCTACCTTGTATTTCCCATAGAAGGGGTGTCTTCCTCCAGTGATCAACATGTCCTCGTCTCTGTCCAACATGCACCTCACAGGCCTCTTCAGCCTGAAACACAAAAAACATTTCAGCTTTCTGAAACTTTAAGGAACAAGGTTAAATTAAAAAAAAAAAGCTACATGATTGGCTGACGTACTTGTTTGCTGCCACGGCGACCACAGTCGACAACACGGTGGTTCGACTTTCCTTTCCACCGAAGCCTCCGCCCATCCTCTTCACCCGGACCACCACCCTGTTAGCAGGGACGCCCAACGCCTTCGCCACCAGAGACTGAGACAGAGAGAAGAACACTGACATTTAATAACTCAGGATTTACAAGTAATATCTCTTTGTACTGTAGTACACTGTAGTAGTACTACATGTACATGTAGTATACAGTAAAGAGGTGGATGCAGTAGTACTACCTGTGTTTTGCAGTAGTATTTGCAGTAGTAGTACCTGTGTTTTGGAGGCAGACTGAGTGGACACGAAGAGCTCCATCTCTCCGTCTTCTCCTCGGGGAACAGCCAGAGTGGCGTTTGTCTCCAGGTAGAAATGTTCCTGACCTCCGATGTGCATCTCACCTGACAATCAATCAATCAGTCAGTCAATGATCAATATCTGATCAGTGGGGATCAGGAGAAGACAGACAGACAGACAGAGACCGTCCTACCTTCCAGGACGTGGTCGGCCTGTTTAAACCCGGCCTCTGGGTCTCCCTTCTGGATGGTTCTGATTGGCTGATAGAAGGACTGGGCAGCGATGGCCTCCTGTCAATCAAACCAACGAATCAGCTTCATTTTCAAGACACTTCCTGAATCAGATCTGTTCTCTTTTTCTTCTGCTGAACAAAAACACCTCAGGTGCCGCTCTCACCTGGATGGTGACGACAGGCTGCAGCTCTTCGTACTGGATCTTAACGGCCTTGGCGGCTCTCTGAGCGTGAAGCTGAGTGTCGGCCACCACGGCGCCGATGATGTGACCCACACATGTCACCTGCAGAGAGGAGGGACACGTCATCAACCTGAAGCTGACAGAGTCACCTGATTGGTCGAACAGAACCACAGAAACACACCTGGCCGTCAGCGAGGACGCTCTCATCGTATACGACCGGGCCGGTGGCGTTGGACCCAAGAATGTCGTCAGCAAACACAAAACAGACGACGCCTGGTAAACGCTCTGCTGCTGAGGTATCTACAGAGCTACAACACACACACACACACACCTGGGTTAGACAGGACAGGTGAGTCGTACAGGTGTGAGTCAGGGTTAAGGTTAGAGTCTTACATGATGCGAGCGTGAGCTTTGCTGCTGGTGATGAGTGACAGGTACAGCTCGTTCTCGTACAGCGGCACATCGTCGCAGTAAACCGCCTCACCTGTCGCCTGCTTCATGGCCGACAGGTGCATCATGGGACGACCCAGCACGTCGTCCTGGCTCCGCCCCTTCGGCACCGCCTGGAGGAGAAAAGGTGAAATTACAGAGTAAGAGCCTTTTGGTTTAATGAGAAACATCTCTATATATCAGCACCAGACTCCATTGACAAAAGTGCTGATTTTACTGGGAGCTGCTGGAATACTGCTGTTAGTGTCTGTGTGTCACTGTGTGGTACTTTGACTTCAGTAAAGTATCTGATTACTTCTTCCTCCACTGAAAGTCTCACAGTAACACAGACACACTAACAGATGGAGGCAGTGGTATTCCAGCAGCTCCTGGTTAAATCCCTGTTTTTCTCTATGGAGTCTGGCTCTGTCTGTGTTCTCAGCCTGTGTCTGTTGTACCTGGTAGATCTGAACACTGGACGGAGTCTGTGGATGGTAAAGCTCTGTGGCGCTCACACAGTCTGACTTGACCTCCTCCACGTTCACGCCCTGAAGAGAATAAGTCCTGTTAAACTGATGAAATGCTTAAATCAGATCAAGATTTTAATGTGAGTCCATGTGAGACCTCAGACCTGCTGTCGCAGCTTCTGCAGAACTGTCAGGTAGAACTTGTAGAAGAGGCTGAGGGTCAGAGTTCGCCGGTACGTTACCATGCCGCCAGGCACAGAGGGGTCGAGGGTCATCTCCTCAGCCAATGTGGAGCAGGCCTCCTGCAGAAGCTCCTCCCCCCAGCACCTGGATGACATCAGACACCAGACATCAGTTACACCTCCCTCCCTCCCTCCTTCCTTTTTATTCCTTTACTCCTCCTCCTCAGCGCGTTACCTTCCTCGCAGCCTGTTCGCCGTCCTCTTCGCCAGCACCGTGGTCGCCGCCATGCCGCCGTAGCTCAGCCTCAGGTCCTCGACGACGTTCGAACCGGGAGTGAAGGTGACGCTCATCGCCGCGGTGACGATGCTGATGTCATCCTCGCGGCGAGGCGACTGTTTGAAGGCGGAGACGAACTGAGTCTGAGGCGGGAAAAAGACAGAAACACTAGCGTCAGAGTCTGACAGAGGTTGCTAGGTGACAGACAGAGGTTGATAAGTGACTTAAAGAGTTGCCGGGGCGATGCTGTCTCTACCTTCTGGCTGTATGGGATCTCTATGGAGACCAGGATCTCCTGCGGTCGCAGCACCGTCCTCCTGTATCCTGTGAAGAAACTGTCGTCCATCTGAACCACGCGGCTGCCATCTGACGCACACACAGAGGTCAAAGGTCAGAACCAGGGTTTAAACTAAGAGACTAGACTCAAATTAAAGTAAAAAACATTACTGATGTTAAAAAGCTTCAGAAACAACAAAGTGGGAAACATGACGAAGTGTTTTTAACATGATGTAATAGCAGAGGTGGTGACAGTGAACACAACATGAGCCCATCTGAAAACATGTGCTTTGTGTGTTTCTCTTACACAAACTGTGACATAACCTTGTATAATGAATATATACGAGCAGAAACAGTGACTCAGCAGCTCAGAGATACGCAAGACTTCAGATTAAAGGTCACTTGAACGCCTCCTGACCAAAATGAAGCAAGTAAACACACCGTGAGAGTTTTTTTCTGTTACAGAGTCATGACTTTATATTTAGTCTCTGGAAAAATGACTTTACTCTTGTGCACGGTTCCTTTCAAAATAAACTTCACGCAGAAACTGATCTGCACTCACTTATAATGCACTCGATTCAAGAATGCATGACCGCAGTGTGTGTTTGAGTGTGTAACTCTTTATCAGTGAACTCTGATCTCAGTAAAAGAAAAAAATACTGATGAAACAGATTCCTGGAATATCACTGTGTGTGTGTGTGTGTGTTACCCTTGTCCATCAGTGTGAGTTTGCAGCCCGCCGCCATGAAAACAGGGTTGAGGTCTGATATGGGGCTGGCTGTCATGATGTTTCCACCAACAGCCTGAAAACACAACAACACAATCACACAATCACAACACACATTACACAACTTGACTCTGTTTTTATCGACTGAAATGTTCTTTAAAGAGAAACCAGACGTGTTTCACCTGCTGCTGAAAAACAAACAGAAAATATCATCAAGTTCACAACTGATGAGTTCAAACTCTATCAACAACCAGAGCTGTGGTGCCTCTGTGTACTTCCTGGGACAGCTTCAGGTCCCTAAACTACTCACAGACTCTGTGTATTTCTTGGAACCAACCAATATGAGACAGGGATTCAAACCTGTAACCCTGTTGATGCCTTGCTCAACAGACGATACCCAGTTTGTGCGACTCACCGCCACATTGCGTATTTGCTGCCCGGCAAACCAGCGCAGCTGCTCCAGGACGGCGAGGAAGACTTCGGTCTGATGAGGAGGAAGAGTCTCCACTGCCTGCCTCAGTACTGCCCCCATGTGGCTGAGAGTGCACGCTGCACCAAACACTACACCTGAACCCACACACAAAAACAGCTTTAGTTTGTTTTTATCCTCATGTTTGAGTGATGTTACAGGAATATGTCCATCCAACAGCATCATAAAAAAATATTGGATAAATCATCCTGAAATTTGAGCCAGTTATTTATGGTCTCCAGAGGTTGAATCCTGACGGTTTAGATGTTCATACAGGCCACAAACAGGTCCAGCACTGAATTTCTATATCCATGGAAATGCATGCTACCATTAGCACTGGCATTTTAGCAAATGCTAATGCTCATTTTAAACTTAAATTCTAAATCATCTCCAATTCAGTTACAGCGTCAGGAGGTGCTAGTGAGGCTACAAGAATTTAGTTGTCTTTAATCAGTGTTTTTGTTTTTAATCTATGTCCAGTAGTAGCAGTTTTATCAGAGGTAATATTAATGTGATACTCACCGTCCTCAGTGTGAGTCACTGAGTTCAGTTCAGGAATGAAGGACGGAGCCAGGATGACCGGGTACACCATGTTCTTAAACTTCACTTCAATACCTAAACACACACACAATGACTGAATGAACACCTGAATGAATGCATGAATGAATGAATGAAAATATATCAGAGTGAGAGACAGACTGACCCACTTCAGTGTTTCCCACCACCACTCGGGCGTCGGGATGTTTCCATTTCAGGCGCAGAATCTCTTCCAGGGTGTCGGGCTGCAGCCACGTCGCACGGTCACCACGGAAACACAGCGAACGCGACCTCTGACCTTTGCTGAGAGACTAGGTCGGAGGAAGGAAGGAGGATGAAGTTGCACTGAGTCTAAAAATATGTGTTTCATGTCTGTATGTTCAGATTTTACCTCACATCTAAAACACTGTATTCTACTGTACGCCGACGATATCCTGGTTTATATGGGAGAGGTAAATTATTCTTAGTAAATTCAACTTAAGTTCAGGATTCAAAAGAAATTGGTCACAGACTGTTCTACTGCTACAAAATTTTAAATTAAATCTAATTTAACTGTGTTCATGTTGTAATGTGTGTGTTATTTACCATGAGTTCAGGAGGGAAAATGACTTCCTGTGTGGGGTCAAAAGGTGCAAAGTCTGTGGTACTGAATAAAGCCGTGGCCTCCTGCACAAAAACACAGTGTACAGTCAGAGACATTCAAAAAGCTGGTTTGAATTGTTAAGTATTTATACAAGATAGAGAGACTAACATCCACGTCTTCCTCTGAGGTTTTCTCAACTCCACTGCCATTGGTCATACAGCAGCCATTTTCCCGCCCTCTGCCGCCGCAGCATCCCCCGTCCTGGAGGAAAAAGAAAATACAGTGTGAGTGTGTGTTTTGACATGAATGTGTTTTTACTGTATGTTTGTATATTTGTCTCACCACAGTGAAGGTTTTATATCCCTCCAAGATTGGCCTGTAACCGGTGCAACGACACAGATTTCCTTAACGAAAATGAACAGCACCAATGTTAAACTAGACTCTAATCTCACACTGAAATCTGTTTCTGGTGCCTGCACTTATTCAGAAAAGCCAGTCAAAGGCTTCATCATCCAGTTAATCTCTACCTTGGAAGGCCTCCTCCATGTCGGCCATTTTGGGTGTGGGGTTGTTCCTCAGCAGAGCGTACATGGACATGACGATCCCTGGAGTACAGAACCCACACTGAGAGCCGTGAGCCTTTGCTATTCGCTCCTGAACACAAGATAAACATTTATAATAATTATTATCAACTATAAAACATGTTTAAACACAACTTCATGAGCTGATATGTCAGACGTTGTGTTTAGAGCTTGTTAGATATATTAATGCAGCTCTGACATGAGTCAAAGATAACCAAAGTTTTCTGAGAGTTTAGTTTGTGTGTTTGTGCTTTACCTGAACAGGATGTAGTTTTCGGGCCACGCTGCCGATGCCCTCCACGGTCGTCACGGCGACCAGGTGTAGGGAGCACAGGGGGGCGAGACAGGCGTTGACGGCATAATGGCTGGAGGGAGTTAAGGGCTGTTCATCTGCTCACAGTTAGTTTATTTATCAGCCTTGAAATCAGTTTTTCATGATGAAAGGCTTCAGATGTCAGATGAGAGCACATGACTGCAGCTGACGGGACGGTTCATCATTAACACACATATTTACACAGTGTTAAGGATACAGCAGCTGTTGAGTGTGCGTTTGGAATCTGGACAACATGACTGTACAGGCTCCACAGCCACCTTCAGCACAGCCCAGTTTGGTTCCAGTTAAACCCACTGAAAACATAAAGACACCGTGTACAGTGAGCTCAGTGAATCATTGACAGCAGTGTGTGATCATCTTCAGAGTCCAGTCACACTCTAAAACACACTTTGACCTTCAGACTGTTAAAGACTGAACCAGATCCTCCAACTATAAACATGTAAATGATAATATAAGACAGGATGTCCTCACAGGACAATGATAACAATCATTGTCTCCACGATAACTGGAGTCTCGGTGGACACCTGGGAGCTGGTATACTGTTGAATTCGCCATAAGGTACTACAGGTGCTTGAGGAAGCTCAAACGGTCATGGTAAAGGTCTCCTGGGTCCTTGAGTGGATACAGCCGTGAAGGAGCTATGATTTCTTTGTGTCTGAGGTTTGTTGAGCAAGCAGAAATGAATCAGCTGAGTAATAAAAATAAGAAGTGAAACCTTCGTGATATAAATATGAAGTTATCGAGCAGGAAACCCGACGACTGTCGCAACCAAAACACTCCTCGCTGCCAAACAAAGCACAACATGTTCTAGACAAAGTGAGGATGTGTGATCCTACATTTCCTCCTCAGGTATGTCAGCAGGGTCATCTCTGGATCCGCGTTCTTCTCAACGATCTGCAGGACAAACCAAATTCAAACTCAAACTTTATTTAATTCAGGTTTAAAGGACAAAGGTTTGAATTTACAACAGAAAACACTTTTATTCTGTTGTTTACTGTTGCTTTATAAAGTGTGAAATTATATTTCTGAACTCAGTCTGTTAAAATCAGCTCAGAAACACAGCTTTTAGTTTTTATGCTCCCCCAGTCTGACACATCTGTCTCATCACTTTTATTAAACTACAGTCGATTTTCACGTTTCACAGCCCACGTTCACTTTGTCACACTTCATGTACAAACATTTGCTTTTAGATCATTCTAAATCAAATAACTTGAATTAATAATTCATCTTAGCAGCATTATTATATATTATTATTAAACCCCATAAAATCAAACCAAAAAACCATAAAGTGGGTGTTAAATTCAGTAATATTACACATGGTTTAGGAAGCACACAGATTAATTATGTAACTGTTATTAATCAATAATTCATACAATAGAAACGCTTAAGTGGGTAAAACACAGTAAAGTCACAGTAAAACACAGGTGAATATCGAAGGAATGTCACTGGATGTTACGAACAGAACTCCGTTTAAAATGTCACTATTTTAAATTAAAGATTTTTTTTTGTTTTTTTAAATACCTTCTTGCCGTTAACGAAGAAGATAAGCTCGTCAGACCCGGACCCGGACCCGGCCATGGTCCCGTTCATCTCCCCCCCGCTGGTGGTCCGCTCCGTCCTCTCCATGGACTCTGTCTTTAATGATCCGGGCTGCTGCGGCTCAGGGGCCGGACCCTGCGTAGGGAGGTGTGTCCGTCACAGACCTGGAGTCTGGACCGTCCCCTCCGCCCCCGAAACACCGCGACCCAACAACGTCACCGAGGACGAATCTGATGCAGCGTTCACGTGCATCAATATCACCCGGAAACTTGCACTAAACACTAAAATCAATCGCCAGCATCGTGATTGATTAGTTTACTGAGTGAATGGAAGGAGAGAGGGAGGTGACAGTCAGGAGCACTGACTGACGTGACCTTTGACCCCAGATAAAGTGACTGAAGCCCTTTATAGGCTAATCATTCACAGTCAGGCTCGTATCTGGGGTCAAAGGTCACCCAGAAGACAGACTGTTATAAAACGGTTATTTAATCAGAGCAGCACTGAGCTCTGATCAAAGAACAGGGAGGAAAAACACTTCAACATTTCCCCAAATAAAACAATTAGGATTCTAATTTAAACTGCAATAAACTAAATGTTTCAAATAAAATAACAACTGTAATATAGCACACAAAATAATCAATATTCAACAACACAGAATAAACAGTAATCTGATCAAAAATGGGAATTAAACAATTAAATGTACTACATATATAATGTTAATAAATAATAATAAAAAGAGAGAAAATAATACTAAATACTTGAAATGTATAAAAAGGAAAGAAAATAACATTTGAAAAGTGAGAATTCATTAATTTAACATCCCATATTATATTAACTTTGACAAAAGCAGATTATTTTCAATACTCTTTGTGATTAAAAAATGAACATATATGAAATAATACCTGGTAATTACAGTGAAGAATAAATGAGGAGCAGATGAACTCATTTAAAATCAAACTTCTGAAGAATGATTCTTCATCCTTTCACTTAAACGCAGCACAACAGAGTCGGTCACTCGCTGATTCATGTGATGAGTTTTCCAGCAGAGAAACCATTTAACCAGAAACATCTCTATATATCAGTACCAGACTCCATAGAGAAAAACAGGGATTTAACCAGGAGCTGCTGGAATATCACTGCCTCCATCTGTCAGTGTGTCTGTGTTACTGTGAGACTTTCAGTGGAGGAGGATGTTAATCATTTTTGGGAACAAGAAATATGACAGTTTGTGGTTTATTGACGTCATCGGTGAATTTTCCTGCTCTGTTTCTGTCACATCATCAGATTTTTAAACAGCCGCTGTAGAAAAACAAAGGTGATGAAATATGTGTTGAAACATTTGATTCCTGAGTGGATTCGTCTGGTAAAACATTTTCTTTGCAGGTTTCAGAGGCTAAACTGTGAGAAAATAAAGAGAGCAGCAGCTGAAGGAGTTTATCAGCCTCAGTGATTAGTTATTAACCAACAAAGAGACGAGGAGCAGCTGCTGGTTAAAGCCCAGCTCACACTGAAGACATCTTCTGATGAAACTCTTTAATTCACAACTCAAAGCTTCGTTTATTCGCTGCGATTTCATTTTCTCCCGGAGTCTGATGAAGACATCGCTCTCAGCTCAAACATCAGACAGTCGGAGTTTCAGATCTTAACACAACATTTCAATTTGTTTAAAACTATAAAGAAACTAAAAGTCTTTTAGTTTGTCTGTAAATCTCAGCTCAGGTCTTTTCTCAGAGTTTCAGTCAGAGAACAAAGGTCACCAACATTTTTCTTGACTAAAACTGGAACTATAAAAATGGGATTTCTCGTGGGTCAGGTGAGGTCAAGGTCAAGTGATGCTGGGAGAATTCAACATCAAGGACAGAAAGAAAAACACAAAAGACGCCTGTAACTTCTGGAACATCCACTGAGGTTTTGATTGATTTTATTTAATCTTTTTCTAAGTTGACGTTCTCTGAAACTGACAGAAAATATCAACTCCTTCTTTTCAAGAGGTAAATTTGTATTTGATTGAAGTTTTCACGTGTAAATTCCAAACAGACATAAATCAAAAATATAAAAATCGGCAAACATTTCATTTTTGATCCACAGGAAATGAATTAAACATAAAATAGTGTTTGTTCCAGATACATTTGTCCTTTAATTAAATCCAAAAACATCCAAAGTAAAGAGCTGAAATCTAAACTGATCGTCCACGACATTAAACCACTGAATAACGATCAGCGTGTAATCCTAATGTGGCAGCAGCTCCACCTTGTGGTCAGTTTAAGTAACCGTGCAGAGGTCGTCACTTTGAGTCTGTTTTTGTCCAAAACCAGAGACGATGTAGAGACGAGTTGAGAAAAGTCTGAGTAAAAGCTAAAACGTTACCAAACACGAAAGTCTTCTCCTTACATCCTCCAATGTTTCCTCAGGTCACAGTGACGTGGACGTCCTGCTCTGACTCAGGTGTTTATAACTGTCCAAAAGGTGCCAAAAAAAAGGCACAAAAAGACAGATTTAAAAAAAGAAGAGTTTTGTTGCGGAAAGTCGACAAACCCTGAGAACTGAACTTTAAACAGCTCGGAAACAAAGTCATGAATTCTCCATTGGCTCCTTCAAGTCACTTCTTCATCTACCTCAACTGAAAACTCCATGTTTATCTGTCGTCTCGTTATCGTCCACAGCTCTAATTCATCATCTTCCTGCCTATTTTTCACATTAAAGGTCTTCTTGAAAAGGGAGGAACCAAGCTTTTAATGTGAAAAACCTCAAATAAAGGATGAAACTCTATCATTCGTGCCCTTTGACCCCTTCACACCTGCCTGTAACAGAAGGTCGTAGATGTCCGATCCCTCGTCGTCCTACGAAGCCTCCACCAGGTGAAACCCTCCGTTCTCCTCCCTCAGTTTCTCTCTCTTCCTGGCCTGGACCAGACTGTAGACCACAGCTCCCAGCGTGTTCCTGTTCAGACTGAAGCCCCGCCCACCGCCGCGCTCCATGAAACTCGACCGTTCCTCCCGACTGCTCATGAAAAACGTCCGAATCTGATGGAAACAGAAAAGATATCACAAACTCTCAGTTTGTGTGACTGATAAAAACAAAAACACTGTGGCAGTTAAATCATGAAGAAGATGTTAAAATCCTGCACTGGATTTAGCTGAAGCTGAATATTTTTATAAAATCTTTTAAATCATGTTTACATGAAAATCTACACACATTTCGAGACTATATAAATATTCCATATTTATCATATTTACAAGTTATTTTTCCGATAGTAACAAGATATTTTTCTCATATTTACGAAAAAAGTTTGTAATATTTTATCAAAGATCTTGTGAGTACTGTAGAGTTTGTAATTATATGATAATTTTCTTGTAACATGAGATAGAGTTAATTTAGCGATTGATTTCTACGAGTTTTTGTCAGAATTACGAGACAAATATTTCAGGATTTCATCTCAGCATGTTGTTTTGCGTCTCACCTTGCCGTGGCGTTCACTGATGCCTTTGACGTAAATGTTCCCTCTGAGTTGCCGTAGGAATCCTCGCTCCACCAGAATACAGCTGGTTGATTCTGGGACCTGATGTTGGGAGGCAGGTGTTAGATTATAAACATCATATAAAGATAAAATCCCTCCCACAGACAGGTGTGCTCACCTGTATCCTCCCGCTGACTCCCGTGCTCTCCATCCTGCTCGCCATGTTCACCGTCGACCCCCAGATGTCGTACTGAGGTTTGGTGGCACCGATCACACCTGCGATCACGGGACCGTGAGCGATACCTGAAGACGACACATAAACTACATTTTAAACAACAAATTACAAAATACACATTATAACAAACTTAATATAAAATATATTTAATCATATTTCCATAACTTTAATATTTTAAAAACTTAACTGAATAAAACAGACTTTTAAAAACTGCAGAGCTGGTAATTATTTTGTAATCCAGACCTGAAATACTTTTCAAAAACACTTTAAAAACATTACTTAGAAAAACACTAACAAATTTACAAAGTCATTAAAATATATTTTAGAAAAACTTAATACAAAAATTAAAAAATACATATTAAAAAAAAAACTTCAATACTAACAAAAAATTTAAAGAAAACATCAAAAATACTTTAAAATATCTGATATAAATAATACAAGAAATAATAATATAAAAGACACTTAAAATATTCAAATACCTTAACAATGCATAAAATAAAACAATATTAAAACCTTAAAACTAAAAAGACTTTAAATAACTGAATATTAATAAAATAAACCTGTTAAAATACTGTAAATACTTAAAGTATTTGCTTCCATCAAACTGTGTTTTCTATTATTTTTGAATATGTTTTCTTCTCACTTTTCCTTTTTGTTGCTGTGAACATCATGAAACAGAAGTTTCCACTGTTTTTTAATCACTGTATTGAAATAGTTTAACAGTTTTACTCGTTAAATCGTCACCATGTGTTAAAATGTGTGTGTGTGTGTGTGTTGTACGCACCGACTCTGAGCTGGAAGTTGTTTCCTGTGTGTGTGTTGATGTGTTTGAGTGTTTCCTGCATGGCCAGAGCGAACAGGACCAACTCACTGAGGTGATGCCAGCCGTCCTCACACTCCTGAACACAAACACACGTTAAACAAACAGAAAGACGCTGAACGCAGCTTTTTTTAGTTTAACCACTGACCTGTCTGTCAGGAGAGAGACCAGACGCTGCCATGTACGAACTACCGATGGTTTTAATCTTCTCCACCTCCTGGAAATAACACTCCTCCAACAGCTGCAGACAGAGAGAGACAGAGCACTGAGTTTTCTTTAAGGTGTTTTACTGATCATTTTAAAGCTGTGATGGGAAATAATAAATTAATCTTTGGTTCAAAGTGTTAAAATAAATGTTTTCAGGCTGTGCAGCAAACTGTGCTTTAAGTTTCAGAGAATTTATATATTTTTATGGAAGAATTTTGTGATAAAACAAAGGTAAACCAGTCAAATTTGGTCCGAGTTTGACCAAATAAAGACAAAACATGTGTCTTTGTGTTTTTGTGTGATTGTGTGTGTTTGTGTGAGACCTCATCGAAGTCGGTGATGATGTGGTTGAGGAGGCGGAGACACTCAACGTGCTGATGAACGAGCTCCTTCTGCTCGTAGAAGTCGGAGAAACCCGGCAGGGAGGCGAAGAGGACGCCGACTCGCTCATACGACTGCGAGTACAACTCCTGAACACAAACACACACACACAGTGAAAACCTGCGCGGGTCAGGGTCTCTGCAAAACCACCACAAAGACCAGATCCTGCCACAGGCGCTCCTGGGTACACACCGACACACCTGTGGACAGGTGAGAGTACCTCGTTGTCGCGATCTCTCTCCAGGAAGTGCTGGGCGACGTGGGCGGGCAGGATGTTGAGCAGCAGACACTCGTTGTGCTCCCTCAGCTCCTTCATGTCCTCCACCTCCTTCCTCGCCTGGAGGCGCCACAGGAAGTCCAGCCGGGCCGTCGCCTCCAGCTACCAACGAAGAAGAGAAAACACAGAAACATAGAACAGATGAAATGATTTACTAATTCTGTCTTTTCAACACAACACAGTAGAACCCAGTAGAACTCACCTGTCTGCTGTTGTAGAGAACAGCAACCACAAACATCACCATGAGAACGACACAAACTCCGTTCCTACACAAGTGATGAGACCTGAGCAACACAGGAAAAACTATTTGTTGTAGTTACAAACACTGACCAGCTACAAGCTAGCTTAGCACATCCTCAGCTGTGATACTGAGCTCACCTGTGCGTCTCCATGAGGTAGGTGTAGAGGGCGGCGGCCAACAGGAGGACGGCGAGCTTCAACACACAACTCAACCTGAGGAACACCGTACAGGTAACCATGGCGACCACGCCGCTCAGCACCATGTACTGTACACAAGGAGGAAGGTCGTTAATCACAGCGATATGATAATGTTTTAGAACGTTCACTGAGCGTTTGGACGCACCTCTGGATTCGTACAGATGTTGATGTCAGGCCAGGTGGAGGTGGGCGGAGCCAGCAGGGAGTCACTGCTGTTAATGTGAGTGTCTGACGAATCACACCACAGCTGGAGGAGGGAAGGAAGGAGGTGAAGATGACACCAAAGTTGACTGATTACTCTTGTTGCCAAAAGTTGATAAACAGGGCAACTTTTTGGGCAAATATTCCAGTAGGGTTCCTTAAAATTAGTTGACATATAAGACAATTATGACTGAGCAACTTTACAAGTTAGTTGGCTTAATGTGCAGCCTAGCAACCTTTGCATTGTGTTGCCTCAACACAGTTACTGTCAACAAACAGAAAGTTAAATATAGCAACATATTATCATCTATTCCTCAGTCTGTGATATTCAAGTTTAATTTTTGGACAATTTTTAAAACTGAAAGTTGCCTTCAATATTTTCTTTTTGACCTTGAGAGAAGAAACTTCAGACTTCAGACTTACGATGTCTGAGGAGGCAACTCCAAAGTTGACGGTGATGGCAGTGAGCGTGAGCAGCGTCCGGGCACTCTTGGTTTCATGAATCCAGCAACAGAGTGACTGAAGAGGGGCGGGGCAACACTTAAACTCCTCCCCCAGAGTGAGCAACAGGAGCAGGGAGTAAACACTACTGCTGATTATGAACTGAGCAACCATTGGACACCACCTGTACAGAAACATGGAGGAGGTGACGACTTGGAGACAGCAGGTTGATATTATGTCAGGTGCAACTGAAGATTGTGTAAAAATGCCTAAAACTGGTTGGTTTCAAAATTCATTAGGGGTAAAATATTGTCTCCTGCTTTATTTTCTTTAATATGTGGAGTTAAATCATCAGATTGTGGTAAAAAGTGTGAGGAGTATTTCACTGTATGCTGATGATGTAGTCTTTTATATATGAGAGGTGTAAAACATGGAGGAGGTCTATAAATGAAAAAACAGATGTACCGTGGGGCGGGGATCAGAGCTTGGACGGCCATCAGCAGCAGCAGCAGGATGAAAGAACAAACCATGTTGGACTTGAAGAGTTCATCTCTCATTTGGGAGTACTGCGAGAGAGAAACAGGACGATTAACGGTCAAACTGCTGTTACACCTCAAAACAAGCAGAGGGAGTCACGTCATTACCTTTCCCTCCATGTAGGAGTCCTTGAACACCTGAGTGAAGGTGGTGATGTGCTCCTTCCTCATTCGCTCACTGCTCCGAACCTCCATGGCCTGCCGGATCCTCTTGTTGACCTCTCGTGATCCTGACCTCTGAGCCGCGATCTGATTGGGCAGCTGGGTCAGCGAGCCATTGGTGAACGTGGCGAGGATCTATGAGGCAGCACAGGGAGAACATTAGACAACAACAGTCAGCACAAAGTCAGACGTTTTTGTTGTAAAAGTTTCTATCGTTCTTACGAAGTTCATTCCCAGGATGTCTCCGAACGGCAGCTCTGCGCTCCAGGTCGTCATCTCGTCGTAACTCGGCCGCCTCGCTTTCGGCGGCTCGGCCTCCTCCCGTGGCGCTGGGCGGATCAGGTACGTGTCGATGTTGTGTTTGCGCAGAAACTCGTTGCGTTCCTGGCCGTGTCCCGCCTCCGTCTCATAGAGGCCCCCCAGGCAGTCCAGGGTGGCCCGAGAGATGTGGATCTGCCTGAGGTGAGGACCGGAAATACAACACACGTGTAAACTCACTGAATTGGAACACTCCCCAACAGTGTATACTACCCATGATCCTCTTCTCCTTCTGAAACAGGAAGTACTGTGGCTGTAACAAACACCAAACTGGGTTTCTAATTCTTGATATTTCTGTCAGTCTCCTGGATATCAGAGATGAACTCTGGTTTTTAAAGACTTCTGAGTCTTTTTAACTGATCTGCACCTCAGCTATCATCAAAACACCCAACTGAAAGGACTATCTGTAGGAAGAATAGTGTGCATCAATGTGTGAGTCTGACCCTGGCATTCCTGCAGCCTCCAGACTGTTGGCGATGTCGACGTCCCAGCTCCAGATGTCAAACTGCCACTTCTGAAGACCCAGAACGCCACAAAGAACCGAACCAGAGTGGACTCCGATCCTCATGTCCACCTCCTGCTGCAGCTCCCGACGAACATAGCTGCCACACATCAACATCTCAGTGAAGCTTCATGTAAACAGTGTCTGTTGTTGTATCAGTGTGTGTTTATTTACCGTATAGTGTTGATCATGCTGAGGCCCATCTCCACGCAGCAGCGAGCGTGTCCTCTCTGAGGCTCTGGGACTCCTGATACGCAGTAATAACAGTCACCCAGGATCTTAATACGCAAACACTGATGCTCCTGAAAACACAGAGAGCCCACTGTGGTTATTAACCATCATTATCTGATGGATCTCATCTTTATTTCACTTATCGTTTGGACCTCGGCGAGCCTGTCGAAGCGGCCAAAGAGTTCGTTAAGAGTTTTAACGAGATCCTGAGCCGAGAGAATCAGCGAGAGGGAAGTGAAGCCGATGATGTCTGCGAACAGGATGCTGCAGAGAGAGGAGATCAGAAACGAGTGATTAAAATCAGAGAAGAAGAAGAATATTTAAAAAGTGTTAAAATGAAAAACTCTGATTAAAGTCACATTTTAAGCTGCTGAGTTTCATGCTTTGTAATTTTCCATGACTTTAAAGCTGCATTAGTTAAAATGACAGGTGTGAACAGGTGTGGTCGTGTCGTGTCGTGTCGGTGCGTCTACCTGACGTCTTTGTAGTGGTGGATGTAGATCTTGTGGAACTGCTGAGGCAGCACATATTCGTCCATCGTGGCCATGTCGGCGATCATCTCTAGGACCAGGAAACGAGGCAGGATGGACATCAGCAGACGCTCCTGCAGGACACCAAACAAAAACCAAACCTGTCTGGTTTTGTAGTTTTGTAGACATGGAGTTTTGGGTTTTGTAGTTTGTCTGTGTGAACTCTCTACTGCCCTCTACAGGTTTCCTCCAGCCGGTCGTTGACATGAACTCACCTGTCTGTGGTTCTCTCTCTCCAGTCGGACTCGTCCCTCGATGCAGCGTCTGGTCTCCAGGAAAGCCTGTCTCTGAGTCCGGTCCGACAGGTAGTGGATGAAGAGGCCGGCCGTGTTCATGGCCAGGTACAACAGTGCCTTCGACAACATCTGTACAGGTACGACAGCGTGAGATATACACAACGACACAACGACACACAGTTAGAGGAAGACTGAGAGAGTCAGGAAAAGAGAGGGAAGTTAGAAAAAGAAAAGAGAAAATCAAACCTTCCTGATGAAGGTGTGGTCGCCATAGTGACAGCAGAAGTCCACCACCAGGTGCAGGGTGGAGGTGGTTGCCCCGGCGACGATGGACCAGAGCAGGGGGAGGGGCAGCAGGGTGTAGGTGGAGAACAGGGTGAAGAAGACGTACCAGGAGTGATCGCTCTCCGCCCAGCTGAACACACCGACCAACACCTGGACGGTCTGAGACAACCAGCTGACCACAGACAGGTACCTGAGAGACAGACAGGGTCCAGGACTGATGGAGTACTGCAGTACCAGCAGGTACAAGTACTACAGTCTGGTCTTACTGTCATATCTTAGTAAAACTCCACATTTCCCAGCATACCTCAGCCACTGCGGTGACGACATCACCTCCCTCCTGGTTAGAGCCAGCACGCAGATCCCCGCCCACAGGACGACAGACAGGCCGGTCAGCCAATCAGAGGCGACATCCCCCCAGCCTGGCGGCCATGTCAGCAGCGAGATGAGGAGCCTGGTGAGGACGTCGATGACGTTGGTGACGACCAGAGACGTTCTTCTCTGACCGGAGGAAAACTGCTGGTACAGCTGCTCCAGATCTGCAGACCTTTTCATGTTGTATATAAAGAAAAAAATACTTTAAACAAATAATAAAATAAATAACAATTTAAAAACTTGTTAAATCAAAGTTATTAATAAATGTATTGTACAGATATTTTAAAGAAAAGTAATTAAAATAATTACTATTAGTTAATAAATTCACATACAAAGTATAAAAAAGTTTTGGTTTACAAAAATTCAATAAAATGTTAAATTAAAAACTGTCAAAAAGTTAAACCTTTAAATAATTGTGTGTTTCTGTTTGTGTATCTTTACTTGAATGTGTGTTGCAGCGCGGGAATGAAGACGCCTCGCACTGTCGATCCCCATGATACAAAGAAATCAGCATCGCCGAGAGAGTCGTATTTTGTCTGTGCTGCTGCGGTGATCCTCGGCGTCGTCGGGTGGATACGAGCTGCGGACGAGCGCCGCTTCTGCCAGAATGCTCCGCGAGACGCCTTATTGCGGATTTGCCTGTGAGACAAAATCCAGGGAAAACCAGCTCAGAAAAACCAGAAAAAACAAAATTCTGAGAACGAGATTAAGTTACCTCAGAAATTAATACTGACATCGAGATTAAATCAACTGATGAATTAAAATCAAGATTAAATCAACTAATTTAAGATTAAGCAAACTCAAGAATTAAACTGTAACTAAATTTTAGATTAACACATAAACAACACATAATCTAATTAAAGATTGCAATAAAATTAAGTTAACTATTAGTTAATTTAAGATTAACTCAAATTCATCTTAAACCACTTCATAAATTCAGTTTCTTTTAAGCTCCCTGCTTTGTGTTACTAAATTCATGTCATTCTACCTGTTGATGACATCACTGTCTGTACCTGTTGATGTCAGCGATGTAGGCGTCGGTGACGGTGATGCGGTGTCTCCCTCTCTCCAGGCCTCCGGCGAGCCTCAATGAGTACAGGTTATGCTGGTCGATGATGTTTCTGACGGCGTTTTGCCACAGCAGCTGTTTCTTCCTCAGGCCGGGGGCGGGGTTTATGTTGGTGCTGAAGGTGATGTCACTGGTCTGCTGCGCCACCTCGCAGTCGCCGTTCTCTAGCACGCTACGCTCGTCGTCCTCACCGTCGCCATCGCCCATGGTTACGTCTATGACCTGATTGGTGCAGGAGGTATACAGTAACAATAGAACTCTATTAGCTACAGACTCAACATTTTCGGTAGTACCACCCATCCATCCATCCATCCATCCATCCATCCATCCATCCACCCATCCATCCGTCCATCCATCCATCCATCCATCCGTCCACCCATCCACCCATCCATCCATCCATCCATCCAGAAACCTTCCTCTCCCATCCTTTGGCCTGGTGGTAAACTGTAGGACTCAGATCTCAGACTGTGTTGTAAACACTCTGCATCCTCAGTTGATCAGATTGTCTCTTTGCCAAAAACCCAGCAGGGCCTCTGAGCGGACCAGTTGGCCTGAACACGTGGTGCTGGCCCGGGTCCGGTCCAGGTTTTAGGGCTGACAATCAGATTACAGCACAGTGACCTGCTGGATCCAAACCGACTCTTGATGGAAGCAGAGGAGGACACGTCCGGAAGAAAATACTGATTTACTTCACCTGGACTGAGCTGCACTGGTTAATTAGACCCCTATTAATTGATTAGCATGTAAAGTTCTTAAGTTTAAATGTCATCCTTGGTAGTCCAATCAGAAAGCCTTTAATGCACAGCAGGTTTTCTGGACCAGGCGTCATCTCTAACTGACCTACCTATCCTAATTAAAGCTGTTATTGCTGTTTGTTCTTATGTAGAAACTAACAGATCGAGGCAGAATCTGCTCGGTAAAATACCTGATTTCATCACTGGAGTCTGGTGGTGATATATAGAGATGTTTCTGGTTAAACTGAAAGGATCTTCCTCTTTAATAAAAAGCTCTGTCCTCTGGAGGAATCCTGTCCATCATGTTGTCAGACACTTAAAGGACTGAGAGTTGAACCCTGAGGAACTCCATGAGTAATTACTGACGTTATCGATGGGACGATTGTGTTGCTCTGTAACAGCTGGACGTGGAAGCGACGGTCACTACATTACAAGCTGATTTGTCATATGTTGAGTTTCCAGCTTTCTCTACTGCCCCCAAGTGGCCAAAACAAATCTATTAATGCAGATTTAATGAGACGACAGGTTAAAGTCCTGCTAAATGTTGACATTTGTTAGATTCTTTTATAAACTGTATTTTAGTTTAAAACGTGTGTAGTTTCTTTGATTCCTTATTTTTCTATAAAACCCTTTGTTGCACTGAACCAAATAATCTCTAAAGTTTAAACATAAAATCTTAAAAAATAAGTATAAAGAATGAAGTATTCTAATCAGATGTTAAATGTTTAACTTGCAATATAAACACATTTTATTCGATACTAAAAAAACACACCCAGCTCTGGTTGAATGTTTTGTACCTACTTGTTGTAGCGTTGGTTGTTTTATCCAGATGAAGCGTCCAACACCAGGCTCATCAGCGAGTCGGTTTCTCCTCCTTTCTCAGTTTCTTCCTCTTCTCTTTCGTCCTTTTTAATACTCAGTTTTTGGTCTTTAAGTCCATCTCCCTGATCGCTTTTTGTTTCCTTTTCCTTGATTTCTTCTTTCTCCTGTCGTTTTCATTTCCTCTGCTTTACTGTTTTCATTCCACATCTTCTTTGTATCTTTCCATCTCTGGGTTTGTTCTTAAGTTCTTGTAAAATGCCTCTTAAAGTCGAAACTCACCATCAACAATTAGTTAATTTTACTATTAAATGTCCGTGAGGTCTTGCAGGGACTTTGTTTTCAAAACTTCTGTCCTCATTTGTTTGGCTTGTTCCCCTCAGGAAACCTGCAAAAAAAATATATGAATGTAAGAAATTAAAATGATAATGAACCACAAATCAAAGTTAAAAGCTGCTTTAAGTCTTTATATTTGTTTAATTTACCTTCATGAGAGTAAAACTTGTGGAGGCCGAGGATGAAGTTTGTCCAAAATCCTCTGAAAGACACATATCCAAAAACAAACGACGGAGGAGAAGAAACACAGAACGACAGACACAGGAGAGAGGGAGGTAAACTGAGGCGGAGAAGCTTTGTGTAATGATGTTAACCAGCAGATGTCTGAGTGTGTGTTAATCCCAAACAGGAATCCCTGAAACAGAGACAAATGGCTGCTCATTAATAGGACAGATTAGCTGTGTGTGTGTGTGTGTGTGTGTGTGTGGTGTGTGTGTGTGTGTGTGTGTGTGTGTTCAGGTGTGTGATAGGATTGGAAAACATCCAACCAGGTCAGATTGTGGTTCAGTGTGTAGTTCACAGTTTGTACAGTAGAAACATGTACGATCCAAACAGTCAAACAAAACTCAGAGTTTCTAACATGGAGTTCAGCTTCATGTCGCAGACCTGCTGACCTCGAGATGTTAACGACCTGAAATCACAAAGAAATCAAAAATTAATCAATAATTATTTTGAAGAATATTCCTGGATGTCAAAAAAATCACCAAAAAAATCCAGGATATTCTAACTTACAATACAGTCCTCACAATACTCCCTCTGTATTGTTCTCTAAATATTCAGACTGGGATGATATGTTTACATCCTGATGTGATATGAATTGCAGTTTTTAAATATTTGATTCAGTATCACAGTGGTGCCTTTAAACATGAGGATTTACAAAAACGCTGATTTCAGGCTGCTTTCCAGTTCACGTGCTAATGCTAGCAGGCTAACCAGCTAGCTCCCAGGCTAACTGTTAGCTGCTAGCAATTATTACATTAGCACAGTGTAAATAAAAGTAAATATTGATTCAGGAATCAGTGTGACGATTACAAACTTATATGAAAATGAATCATGATATTTAAGTGCATTGCTTTTTTCCTGTCCTCACTTTTCAGTGTCCCGACTTTTAAACAAAAAATCCTTATTTTATATAATGTCCTAATTTTAAATTGTTGTAAAATTGTTTTTAAAAAACATGCATACTTTTTAAAAACATCCTGACTGTAAAGTCTGAACAGAGACGGATGTAAAAGAGGAAACACTGACAGACAGGCTGAAGTCAGAGAAATGATTTTTGTCTTTTTATTATTTCAAAAACAATCCAGTAGAACGTGCACTTACAAGAACCACAGTGAGACTGTAACACACACTCACACACACTCACACAAACACACACTCTTCACAGTCAACTGAAAGAACGATTTGAAGTGTGAAACTGTTGACATGTGACTCTATGACGACGTCGTCACTGATGTGGGTAAAATTAAAAATCATTTTCCTCCCTTCTCTTCGACGCTCTTCTTCCTCTGCATTACTGTGAAAGTGTGACCTTTAAGACTGTCCAAAGGCGACAGGAAACACATCATCGACTCGTCAGATGATTAAAGTGTGACTGAAGTCACAGTCATGAGGTACGGAGGTCAATCTGTGACGAAATAACACGCGAATAACTGAACACACATTCCTCAAACACACACTCTCTCACTCACAGTCTCAGTATCCATCAGCGAGTCTGATGTTTTTAAACCGTCTGTTCATCATACAAAATAAATAATATGTGGTTATAACACAGAACACACTGATATGCAGACAGACAAAATAAATTTAAATAACGTTTGATACGTGTGATTGGCGGACGCTGTACATCAAAAACACTCTGTACGTTCCATTTATCGATTTACTGGGATTTTTATTTTAGGTGTTTTTAGTGTGTTCATCCAGATTATACTAAAAAATTAAATTTAGTATATTCTGGATTTTATTTAATGCAAAAAAGTGCTAACAATGCCACATCTGAGTGTGTAGTATTTTTTTTTAAATAAAACAGAGTACAAATTCAATTAAAATTTCTACAGAACTGGTCACAGTCAAATCTCAAATTCTGTCAAACCCCCAAAAAATCTCATTAAATTGACAAGTGGACGCTCAGTCTGTGTGTTTTCATTCCTGTGGATACACGTATGTAAAAATATAAAACTATGATAACATATCCATGCTGTCTGTCAGTTCTTTACAGTATGAAACACTTCTTTCTGCTTTAACAAGATGCTTCTGTTTCTGTCACAGATGGACAGACGTGGTAAAAAGTCAGTAAACGGACACGAGTCTTTGTTTTAGTTTGATATCCCGATGATAAACATCCCGTCATCATCAGCCATGTAAATGTTCCTGTTCAGGTAAAGACATCGTCACTGTCTGACACTTTTAACAAGAAGTAAAGGAACAAAATTGCTGCTTATTTACAGTTTTTCTGGTCAAAAGAGAGTAATATTCCAAAAAAACATTAATTGGTTAACTTGGCTAATCTTAGGGAATGAGTAAGGTAGTATTTGATATTAAAAGGGAAACGCAATTAAAACACTCACAAGGAGTATTTTGTATTATGAAAGAATGTCTCAAATTACTTGAGGGAACAAATTACATAATTAGTATTTTCAGGGAACAGTTTTATATTGGAGATCAAGAATAAATATCCAAAGATAACCATTAAAAATAAATTTTGAGGGAACAGTTCGGTAGATTTAGGGAACAAATGAGGGTACAAATTACAAATATGAGGGGAACAATTTAGAAATGTAACAAAAAACTAAACAGAACCAAATATGAATATGAGAGAAAAAAGTCATTTGAGGACAAATGACGATCAGTCACGTAAGGTATTCAAGTCTAATTTTGAATTTGATACAAAAATAATGGATGTGAGGTTGAAAATTTGTGATTTGAAGGAACAAATTTGACAGCAGGAGCCAGAGATTAGTAATTTAAGGGAACAAATTTTCGATGAAAAGAATGTTAAGAGGACCAAGTTAGCAAACTAATGATGTTATGAACAAAACTGAAGGGAGGAAATTATGAATCTAAATATGAGGCACAAACAGTAAGGAGGCACAAATTATTCACTTTAGGGAACAGATTTTCATGAAATGTAACAATCGTTTAAGTTTAGAAATTTAGAATTTGATTAAAATGAAATGGATCTTTTGAAGGAACAAATTACAGCAGATGACGCTAACCACACCCATTCAGTAAACAGCAGACAACTGGTTCCTGCAATAACGAGCCAGCTAAGCTGGTAGTTCGACGCCCACAGTCCTTTCTCCTCAAACCTGTTGGTTCTAGACTGGTTTGGCATTTCTGATGCCGTAGCTGCATCGACCAATCATCACCCAGGAACTGGTGATTAGTAGAAAACAAAGTGTTTGTGTTTGGGATGTGAAGTTGGCAGATTTGGCCACGTGGAAAGTATAAAAGTTTGAGAGTATTTTTAATATTAAACATGCACTTTGTTCACATCACACCTTTAACTTCTACTGATTTGGCAACCAGGCTTTAAAAAAGCTTTAGGAATCTAATTAATTAGTTTAGTTAGTTAGTTGTGAAATGTGAATTTATCCAGAATAAAACTCACATTTCATAGAAATTAATTGACTTCTATTACACTAGTCTGTAACTTTACTGACTGGATTTGTTTCTCTGCTCATTTTTAATAACGCAGTCGACCTAAATGTGTTTTACTGTGAAATCAGGTTAAACACTGACCTTTGACCTGCTGCTCTACTGACGTCTTCATCACCAACAGGAAGAACGAAGATGTTAACCTGGCCACAACGTGCACACAAACACACACACACTAAAAACTCAAAACCACACATCAACATACAGAAAAGGACGAAGGCCACGTGAAACAATCAGAAGAAATGTGACTTGTTTTTGTACATCAGGAGTCTGACTGTATTATCACAACAAGTAGAGCTTTTTCTCAGTATTCTGACTTAACCTCTGAATTTGATGTTTTTTTCAAATTGTGACATTAATCTGAAAATTCAAGAAGTCTTTAGCCTTAGAGTTATGACTTCTTCTTATAAAACAATACATTTGCAATTCTGACTTAAAAATTGGAATTAATTTCAAAATTTGATTTAAATCCATAGAGTCTGATTCTGATTTAATTTTCAGAATTTAATTCTCTGATTTACAGTTTCTACCCACAATTTTGACATTTTCAAAAAATCCTGAATATTTTTACATTTTTAAAAATATGATTTAAGAATTACACCATTTAAATCCTAATTTGTCAGAATTCCGACTTTAATCTCAGAATTTGGCTATAAATTTAAAATTCTGACTCCGAAGTGAATTTTATTTTCCCATGTGGCCTTCATCATCTTCCATACACTCACTCACTCACTCACGCTCATGAACACACACAACAGTTTAGAGATAAAATGTAGTAAATAGGTTAAAACTGATCATAAACCAGACGTTAGGTTGGCATACAGCACTGTGGCAAGCAACATGGCACACAAGACCTTTACGCTAAATAAATATACCAATAAATAAACACTGATCACGCAGCTGTGTGTGAGTCCACGTCTGAGTGACGAGAGGTCCGATCTCTACCAGAGGCTTCAGGTGTGTGTTTGTGTTATTTAATGTTTTTCAGCAGTGAGGTGCGGGCGTTCACCACGGCCTTGAAGGCGTCTTCGCTGCCGGGGGCAACGCATTTATCCGGGTGCAGCAGGACAGCCAGCTTCCGGTACGCCTTGTTCACCTCCTCCCTGGAAACAAAGAGGCAGGAACCAATGTTAGATTAACTATACGCACAGTTTATTTTCATTTATATCTATAGTTTGTTTTTAATTATATTCATACCCTGTTTTGAATTCGTGCAGAGTTTATTTCTATAAATATTGACTGTAAATATATTCACCTGAAAAAATGAAATATAACACATGATCTAGTATAAACTTTATAATTATATTTAAACATTAAATCTGCTAAAAATATTCAGTTCGTACAAATTCAGTTATTATAATAATTTCTTTTTAAACTCTTCTGTCTACTCACCGTGTGGCCCCAGGTTTGACGCCCAACATATCCCATGAGTCCTTGCTGTTGCGGATGCGTCGGATGGTGTCGGCCTGCTCTTTGGTGAAGCCAACGCTGACCTCTGACACCGGACGCTTCCCGCCATTTTCACACATGTCAGTGATGGAGGAGAAGAACGCCTGCATGGACACACACAGGTGTCCATTTATTTAACAACAACAACAACAACAACAATAATGTGCATCAACATGTGTTTGTGTATAAACCTGGAACATCTCGTTGATGCCTTCTCCGCTTTGTGCCGACGTCTCAAAGTAATGAAACCCTCTGGACTCGGCCCACAGACGGCCCTCACCCTCGTCCACCACTCGCCGCTTCGTCAGGTCCACCTGCACACATCAATGAAACCATTCAGCATAAACCGTGAGGACGGTGAAGACGTCTGAGGGTTTAAGAGTCCGACCTTGTTGGCGCAGACGATGAAAACGATGCTGTCCATGTTCGCCTGAGAGCCCATTTCCTGTTTCATCTCGCCCAGCCAGCTGTCGAGGGCGTCGAAGCTCTCCCTGAGGCCGACGTCGTAAACCAGCAGCACCCCCTGACTGTCCTTATAAAACTCATTACGCACCTGAGAGACAGCGGGGAGGGAATGTATAAATGTTCCTGCTTCAACAGCACCACCTGCTGACAGGTTCCCACATTACAGCTCAGTAAAATCCATGACCTCTGACATAATTCCACTTTACTTCAGAAACATGTTTTTCTTGAAGCTGGTTCATGGTTAAATAAAGTTTAAGTGTTAAAAACAAACATAAAATCTACAATAAAGGTAAAATGAAGTGAACTTTTTCTGACTGACCTCGTAGAAGAACGGATGTCCGGCCATGTCGAAGATGTTCACTTTGATTTCTCTGTCTCGAACCTGCACTCTGAGAATCAAAAACATTACACATAAAAAACCAAAGATGACACATAAAACATGAAGTAATAGATTACTTACACAGGGTAGGAACTTACTTGGTGACTCCATAGTCAATACCAATAGTGGCCAAATACTTGGGAACGAACCTCTTCTCACAGTAGCGTTTGATGATGCAGCTCTGGGGAGGAGAAATGAAACCAGACTCCCCTCAGAAATCTCACAATTTAAAGGCCTTTTACTTTTAGGCAAAAACACAGGTGTGTTCTACAATAATATATCACTATGTAAGAAGGTGGGTTCTACCTGTACATTCAGCATATATATCACCCACCATGCACATATCATTTCATCATTCTATCAGTGTTTTTAAACGGTTTATTTGCTTGTAGGCCAGCAGCTGTCGCTATTCATGCTAAGTTAAGAAAGCAGGAGGACATCTGGAAGGAAAGCTAATTTTTAATGTTGGCAGTTAATCTGAAGAAGCAGGATGTATGCCGAATTTTACCGAGGATGGTAGTAGTAGTTTAAAAGACCTCGGCTGAAATGAAAAACATAAACGTACTTTAAAATAAATGCTGATCATGTTAGAATCAGTGCGTTACGTACAATTCGGCATATATATAAGCAGAAATCACTTCGTTATAATATCCATGTTTTCAACTGCTTCTCACGCTACAGTTGTCATATAAACTTGGTAGAATGTAACGTCCTGAATTTCACAGAGGATGTTGTCAATTTTCGTAAAACTTGCATTTCGGCAAAAATACAAACGTGCTAAAGCCTACGGGATGATTCCCTGAGAATAAAGAGATTCCTTAGGTTAATTCGGCATGCATGTTATCCATCACGTTAACATTAATTCATTATAATATCAACGTTTTAACGGGTTCAGTGTCCGTAGCTGTTGCTGTTCCTGCTGGATGAGGACTGCAGTGTTAAATGTTAATATAAATATTATTTGCTTAACTTCAGTGAAAGAAGATCTACGCCGAATTTCACAGAAGGTTAGAGTTTGTCAGAACAAGTATTCCTCCATGCTGTACTCTGTGAATTTTAGGTGTGATAAGCAAGGACGCGTGAAAGTGATTGATCTTTACTTGAAGTCTGGCGTCAGAATGAGCAGCACAAATTAGAGCCTAAAGAATCACAAACCTGAAACCAACAGCACAAGAAACGTTTATCATTAAGAGTTAAACACGTTTTTATATCAGTTAAATTTTTATCTTGTGAGCTTGAGAGGCTCTTTTTAAGGTTTATCTCAGCTAGTAGTATCGCATCATTAAAATCTACCAGATTTCCTTATGGTCTTCGGTCTAAAATAAACTGGTGGTCTCTTACCTTTCCGACCTCGGCGTTTCCGAGGCTTATTACCTTCACACGCAGTGACTTCTTATTATCTCGTCTCTTCGGTGCGTTTGTCTCCATTTGAATTTCTTTAAAGTGCCGTTTTTGCGGTGAAACCGTGCGGGCTGCTAACGAGGAAACGCAGGAGTTCAGTGTTGACAGCTGCTGCTGCTGCTTGTTGTTGTTGTTGGGAGCGCGGCTAACGGGGCTAACTAGCCGTTAGCAAACTAATTAGCACGGCCCTTCAAATGAATTATCACTGGACTAATTAATGACACAGCATTGTTTAAATTTAGCATTAGAGCTAATGTTTTGGTCCAGCTCCCATTGTAATACACAGCAGAAGCACAGCTGGCCTGCTAGCCTCATAGCCTAAATGCTAACCAGCTGTTCGGGACTAGCGTCAAGGCAGCCGTTATAACGGAAACACACGACTTCCGCTCGTTCTTGAAAACCTGACTTCCGGCGATTCTTTTCAAAATAAAACCACAGGGAATACATGCTTTGTATAAAACAAAACAAAATCCTATCAAAATCTCATCTTCAGCGGAGACATTTTTATAATACATTTTATTATAGTTCAGATTAGCTTCTCCAGAGGAATCATAAGCATTATCATTAAAGCGAAATATCCACATAATTGTTATTAAAGCACAAATTCTCAGGAAAATATCAAAACAAATGTCCAGACCTATAAGATACTGGAAATAACCTTCATAATAACCATCTACTGTGTCAAATGAAAACAAAACTGACACAAAAAAGTGGATTTTAAAAAGAAAAGATCAGCAGAGAGATTTCGGCTAAATTACCGTATATAAGCACTATGGTAAAAACAAAGCAATCAATAGCGAAAATAAAACATTAAACCTTTCAAAGAGGGAAAAAAGGGAAACTTAAAGCTGAAGCACACTTTTTTAATTTTATAGTAAAATCTTGAAGGTGCAATAAGCCAAATGTGGATTGAATTAAATGTTTAAAATTTCAACGTTTCATACCAATGCAGCTAAATGTGATTTCTGTGATTAAAGGGTTCATATTATCTAAGACTGACACTTTAAGGCTCCATACAGGTGCAGCTTTAAGGCTCCATTTCTTCCAGATTTTAGTTAAACTCAACAAGTTGTTTAAGATAAATGTGAAGAGCACTGCAGCCTTCACATGTTGCTTTATCTGCAGATTGGGTTTCTGATGCCTTTTTATTTTACATCTTGTTATTTACAGCACAACTGTGGAAAATGACTCCTCTAACATCAACCAAACTCTGCTCTTGTAGCTTGTCCCTGAAGGTCGAGTCAAACCACCTGCGTTTTTAAGCATTTAAGACGGAGTTAACAGTTCTACACAAACATCTCTCGGATGATTCTCAAACAAGCCGGCAGCCAGGATTCAGCAGATTCTCGGGCTGTGAGTCCGAGCAGCTTCTCCACCCCCAACAATAAATTTAGAGTCGACTGAAACTTTGAATATTTCTCCTGTTTTATTGGTTTAACCCCTCTCTGCAGCGCTGCCTGGTGTGTGGATGCCAGACGGTCCTCATACAAAACTAAGATACATATCATACAACATACACATCTAACCTACAAATACCTGAAATCAGAAGTGAGTGTGTCACTGTTTAAACATTTTATTTCACCACCAAGAAAATTATTATCATTTATATTTGACTGTTTTGTCCTTTTTTGCACCTTTACCACCTGAATTTTCCTCATAAACTTCACCTTGACCTTGATTTCTTCTCATAACAAGAAGAAACAGTTTTTACTCTGAATTTATGCCATGAAACCTTTAAACAACAAGATGCTTTTAATTGATTTAAAGAAATGTTTTCTTCAATGAAAACCTATGGTTCTATGAGAATTGATGTAGTTTTATGTAGAGGTTGTTTGCTGCTGCAGAAAGGGGTTAAACGGTCAGTGAACGCCTCATCTGTTGCATTAAAAGATTTCCAGTTTCAAAGCTTTAATGAGTCGAGGAAATGAAAAGAAAATATCAGTTATCAGTTAAGTGAAGTTTTAGTTGACGGCTCACTCGTGTTCAATGTTCGTGATGGTCACATGATCTCTGACATGTTAAAGTCAGTTCTGAGAAAATGAAGCAGATTTGTGTTAATTTTTCTAAATTACTTTACTTCCTTCTACCTACCAGTCATTGGAAAAATGGAAAAAACGTCCCGATGATAAACTGTTTAAAAAAATGAACCTAAACCAATGAAACCAATGAAAAAGTCTTTGGCCTGTTCAGACTCGTTCGAACTGTTGGAACCAAATCAAATCAAAGTCAAACTGTCAGCGTCAGCGGTCCTGTCGTCACTAAACAAGAAACGTCAGCCAAATAATTTGTCCAGAAACAGACGATGGTGTCGAGGCCGACAGGAAGTGAGGGGCAGAGGGAAAAAGATTCAGGATCACGACATCTGGACGGAGTTAGCGAGTGGGAAGCGGCTGCATCTGCAGAGAGTCGTAGGTGTCTCTGGTGGCCGTGCTCAGACCCTGAAGAGATGGAAACCAGTCCAACAATCAATCAATCAATCAATCAATCAATCAATCAATCAATCAATCAACCAACCATTTGTTAGCTACAGTAAACAGAGTCATGACGATGAAATATTCATCTGATCTAACATGTTTTTATTCATTTTTCAGTTGAACTAAACATCAACTTTCCGACAGGTAAATCTTTATTTTTTCAGTTTCCACTCACCTGGTAAACCTGCTCGTTCTTCCTGTGACGCTGTACGAAAAAAAAGACAGAAACTGTATTAGTAAATACACATTAATACACAAAAATACTTCAATAAATCTAAATCTACTGATTCTGTTAAATGAATCAAAGAAAATAAAACCTTGTAAAAACTTTAATGGTTGAATAATTCAGAATCACTCAGTGGTGGAAAATAACTAAGTAACTTTACTCAGTACTTGTACTTGACTTGAGTATGTCCATTTTCAGCTGCTTTTACATTGGAAACATGCGATCAGTCGATAAAATGTGATAACTGATTATTGACTACTTGTGTACTTTTACTTGTAACAGAGTATTTCTGTGGTGTGGTATTGCTACTAAATATAATTCAACAACAGGAATGAATTCTGACATCAGATGTTATTAATTTGAATTAAATGAACATTCAGTTTATTTTTAGTAAATAACATTGACGTCCTCACCTCTCGTTTAGCAGGAAGCTCCTTATATTCTCCATCTGTACGTTTGTGTAAGTCCTGGAAATTAAAAACAAAAACATCATGTCATGTGTGTGTACATACACTTCTACAATAATGTTATTTTAAAGTTAGTAACATGATGTTATCTACAAAATGAAATAAAGTCGTGTGAGATGGTTGTGTTGGTTACCGTGTAGGTGGAGTCTTCAGCCACTCTGCGGTTCTAGAACAGATTTAAATAAACTTTATAAACCTTTGTAATGTTGACAAACGGTAATAAACAGATGAGGCAGATATAAACTCACTCTTCCTCCTCTCTCGGCGTCTCTCATCAGCGGAGCGTAGCCTCCAGGGTCCTGACCCTGCAGCTCCTGAACACAACACAACAAACCAAAGCTTTTTACACCTGGAGATACTCAAACTGTACAACGTGAAGATGAAACAGACTGAAGATTCATCATGTAGTCGTCTGCTGAACAGGAACTGTGTGTGTTTGTGTTTGTTGTGTTGTCGTAGTGACTCACGCTGTAGAGGCCTTCGTCCACCACCTTCCCTTTGGATCTGAAGAACTACAGAAAAAGGATAATAACAGTTATTCAACACAAACATTTCTATTTTAGCAAACTCTCCATTAAAAGAAGCCAAATTCACTGTGATCAGTTCCTGTTTGAGTTGTGTCCATGGATGTTCAGACAGCTCTCAGTGGATCAGGGTGATACTGAAGGAAAGTTAGAAACAGGAGGATTCTGAATGAAGTTCTGCAGCTATGTGTCTTTTTTACTCTGATTTCAAAGTTGACTTATGAGGGTGCTTCTCGATGAACATCAGTGATAATGATATCCTGAGGAAGTGGAAGTCACACTGAATCTAAAAATATGTGTTTCATGTCTTTGTGTTCAGACTTTATCGAGTTATTACTCGGAGAACAAGCGCAATTTCTGGTGCGAATGGCGGCAATCTATCTCCAAATTGTTTAAAGTATTTTAGGGGCTTTCAAATCGGGGTCCTGGGCCGGATCAAAGAATGGTTCACAGTTCACTGTTCGCAACTTGGACGACTTTAGAACAACTGTCTCAAATCAGATGACGACTGCAACTTTTGACTGCGATTGTCACCAAAATATTTCACGTGTCAGTTGTTCAACACTTTCGACCACTTTGAGTCAACGCCCTGGTTCTTATAATTTACTTAATGATTCGATACCAGTCGTTGTGGGCACACTCATGAACTGAAAATATGAAGTGAGAGTGAGGGCGTAGGCCTGATGTCGGATTTCCAGCTCAGAAAGTGTCCAAAAGAGCAACAACAACAAAGACTTTCCTGTGAGCGTCCATGTTTGGAATGTGGTCAACTCGGAGGTGACGTCACTGCCAGTTACGACTTCAAACTTCCAAATGAACGCAGCATTAGCTAGTAACCACTCGCACCTTCCTTCCTCTCGTCTTCATATACGATGTAAAAAGGCGAAAGGTTCCTGTACAGAGTCACTGTTTGAGGACCCACTCCCTATGTAGATACAAACTACTTATTCTAATCAAACAAAAACACCACGATGATGGACTTTACCTGTAAGAAAATGAGAAAGCAACATGCAGACGAAGCGTGTTACCGACCTTCTCTTTGATGAACATGCCGGTGATGATGAGGCCAGTAAAGGCCGAGGAAGCCGTCCAGGACGTAACAGAGCTGAGGGTCATACAGCGCCAGTGCCTCTGTGGAGGTCAGAGGTCAAAGGTCAGACACATATATGCAGCGACTTTATCAGACTCTTTAGAAACCAGAGCTTTTAGATGGATCAGGTCAGATATCAGATTTATACTGAGGCCAAATAAAGGTGTTTCTTCCTGTTACACAAAGAGGGCAGGAAAAAAAATCCAAAACCTACAGACTGTAAAATCACAGAGACAGAGATTTTTATTAAAGAGGAAGATCCTTTTAGTTTAACCAGAAACATCTCTATATATCTCTACCAGACTCCACTGACAGAAAACAGGGATTTAACCAGGAGCTGCTGGAATACCACTGCCTCCATCTGTTAGTGTGTCTGTGTTACTGTGTGGTACTTTTACTTCAGTAAAGTATCTGATTACTTCTTCCACCACTGAAAGTCACACAGTAACACACACACACTAACAGATGGAGGCAGTGGTATTCCAGCAGCTCCTGGTTAAATCCCTGTTTTTGTCAATGGAGTTTGGTAGTGATATATAGAGATGTAAATTAATGTGTGTGTTGTTGCGTTTTCCTGTCTGTGTTGTACAGACTCTGAAATCTGAGTCTTTAAAAGGTAAATAACTGTTCTCTTTTCTTGCTCCGGCTCAGAGTTAACAGGCGTCATGTTCCTGTGACTGTGTGATGTAGCTCAGTGGTTTCCTCAGCTGCTGCCGAGCGCTCGCTGTGGCTCCATTAACAGACAGGTGTGTGTTCATGTGTGGTTCAGTGTGGGTGTGTGTATATACATAATCTGTGTGTGTGTGTGTTAGTAAAACTGAAAGAAACTGTATGTCGTCTCTCCTCACCTCAGAAAACCTCATTAAACATTCAGGTCAGATCCACACCAGCAGCTTAAACTCAATTCAAACTCACTGAAACTTTATTTGAAAAAGGGGAAAATTTAAGGAGATTATTTACCTGATAACCACATTTTAATTTGTTTTAATTCTCTGAATGTTTTCATGACTTTGTACAAATTGTAATAAGGGAAAATTCAGTGAAATAAAAGTAGGCATGATTAGTTCAGGCTTCAACCTGCAACCTTTCCAGTCAATTATATAAACCTGTCTTTGAATTCATTTGTACGGTGGCCCTGAAGGTCAAAACACAACATTTCGCCAAAAAAAGAAAAAAAAAAAAAGAAAAAAAAAGTTTCAGCTTATAAAACAGAATTTTCATGTGCTTTGACCTTCAGGGCCACCATACATCTGTCAGTTGAAGCTAATACGTTTTATTTGAATATAACTATGCTGAGAAATTCAGTGTATTTGTATTGTGTCTATAAATGAGTTAGAATCTTTATTTATTTTTTTATGACTTAAATAAACATGATATAATTATTTAACCATAAACTGGAATCAGACCCAGAGAGTTCAAGAGTAAAGCTGAACTGTAGATCAGTTAAAAAGACTTTACAAAAGTCTTTACATGAGTTACAGCGTTCATCTCTGATATCCAGGAAACTGACGTAAATATCAGGAATTAACAACAGTTTGGTCTGTTTGTTACAATCTTCCCACCAAACTCCATTAACTCTTCTTCTGTTAACACTAGAGGTTTACAGTTTTATCTGTGTGGTTAAAGAAGACTCTCCTCTTCATCTCAAGTTTCCAGGAATACGTCTATCTGCTGATCACGTTAACTTTAACTGGGCTGGTTGCTCTTCCTCTGACCTTCGCCTGCGATCTGATACCAGCTTTAATAAAAACTAGTAAACAAACGGTAACGATTAACAACTGTAACTGGACAGTAATCTGTTTTCACATTGCTGCAGAATGGAGTGTTTTTGCCCTGAGTTCTGTCTCTCAGGAGGTGATTCTGTCCGACAAGCTTCACCTCAAAACACAAAATAAACCCACTTCCCACATCTCTGCAATACAAGTCACACCAGATATCACAACATCAGCTGCCTCGCTCTCCTGTCGCCCATGGCAACACCGATTAAAATCTCCAATTTCATGGTGACCAAGGTATCTTCAGCGTTTATCAGGGCTGGGGCCTAAAACGACACATCTGGTCAGATATGAGCAAATACTGGTCCGAATATAAACACAACAGGAAGTCAGAGTGTGTGTGTGTGTGTGGTCGAGGTTGGTGAGTAATCTGATAAACGTAGTGTGGCGAGTTTCACATGCACTCGAGTTTCACACGTGCATGCAGAGCTGTGCCAGACCTCTGCTAAAAAAGGTCCAATTTAATCACAACCAGATTGAACTACTGTCAGTTTTACAGTGTTAAAAGTAATTCACATGTCACTGGACACCTTTATATTTGATGTTAAAGTAAAATACAAATTTGAAGTAAATTACAGCTTTTAAAGTAATGGCATACAGACCTGTACCAAACCTCATTTAAAAAAGATACAATTTAAGTGACAGGTTTAGTAATAAAATTCTACTAAACTACTGGCCATCTTTATATTTTTCGTACCAAATCTCCTTTACAAAAGTTACAATTTAAGCATGTTTTATTCATAAAATGAGACCACATCAATTTTATTTTTTGAGTTTGAAGTAACTGCAGCTGTTAATATAGTATTAGTATATATAGTATTAGTATAGTAGTAGTGGATACACATGATCGGCTCAGTTTTACATAGGTATAAAGACCTGTACCAGACCTCCTTTAAAAAAAGTTACGCTTTAGAGGTAAGACATTAAAAGATAATAAGCATATTCATCATGTAAATATAATGTTAATAAAAACTGTCATGAATACTCCAAATATATGAGAATTGTTTTTATAATGTAACGATTTTTGAACAATAATGGACTGAACTACTGAGCTGTGTTTAGTACAGTAGATATGGAGTAATTAAGGAGCCGTAACGCTAACAAAAAAAATACAGCTTAGTAATCAGTAATAGTAATCTATATATAACACTATAAAATGGGCCTATGGGACTATTTTTACCATGTGGTGTTTGTTTTTGTAATAGTAGTTTTAATAACAAATACTCAGCATAGTTTTACTTGAGTTTAGGTTTATTTAAGTAAAAGATCTGAGCACATCTTCCAGCACTAATCAATTTAATTATTAATTTTCACCAGGCTTTATGATTAATAAAGCAAGAAAATGCTAGAATATTGAAAAATAAAATCTACATAATGTAATGTCTCTACAGACTCATCCTCACAAATGTCACACAAAAACTTCATATTTACAACAACTGACGTGGACTTTTTCTGTCTCACTCTTCTGAAAATTTGACTTCTGAAACATTGTCTGACTTAAAGACATCAAACGCAAATCACATATAAAATCCTGCAACCTGAACTAAAGGAGCTAAACCTGCATCCTGTACATCCAGTACAAACACACAAACTAACAACTTCTACCCTGAATTCAAAAGCTGAACCAACGATGTAACTTCTACATACATAGAAATACATGTGCTATATCTATTGTATTATTTCCTTGTATAACTGTTTATGTGTTGTCAATGTCAAATAAACAAACAAACAAATAAATAAGAAAAATACAAGTATTCACAAAGATTTAACCTTGATTTAACCTAATGGGCTCTGTGCACACTCAAACCACCATGAAAATGCCGTCCGTTAATAAATTATTAACGGCAAATGTATCGCTGTAATAGTTGTAGAAAGACTCATGTAACTAACTGCACCTACAACATAGATGAAGTAGAAAGTAAAGTATTTTTCCCTGAAATGAGGTTAAGGAAAAGTTAAAGTGACCGAACAGTTCTGAAACTCTCTTGAGATTTAGTCGTCACTCCATTGGTTTTACAGGCAGTAAAATACAGAGAAAACAGTCTTTAGAAACTTTCATCAACTCCATGTCCGTTATTACCTTCATTATTAATCATATCAATTGAGCCTCTGGCCATGAACAGGAGTCATCATCTAACCGAACTGAATTGGAACATTGTATAAAACTATACACAGACAATATTGTATCGTCTTGTTTTTGAGTAATACGGCACAGACACTATCAGCTCTGACAGGCTCCTAGTCAAAGCTGTAAGTATTATTATAGATGTAAGACATTTAAACATGCCACTATAATCTATATTTTTAAGTATGTCTAAGTATATCAGAAATTTTATGAACAAATTAACGATTGAAAAGTTAATTGTTGGTTTAAGTGATAAAAAAATTTACATTAGTTTCAGCCCTAGAAACATCAGTGTTGTAAAAATTAACACTTCACCTAAATTTTCCCAAATAAAAACAACAAAGAGCTGAAAATAAGAGCAGGGTTTTTCCAGTTTAAACAAAAACAGTATAACTGACATGAAGTTGATTTACTGCAGGTCCGTTGGATTAGGCTGCATTAGTTTTACCTAGCATGTACCTAATACTGACTAAAACTGACTATTTGTTCTTGACATTGAAATAAGATCCACAGTTTGCTCAGCAGCTGGAATATGAGCTCATGTCTACAGCTCTGTAATTTTACACTAATCAGACAAACTCTGTGTTTATTAACCTGTTTCTACACCTGGTGTGTTTATTGCCTCTGATAAAGGGAAACACATAAGTAAAGTACAAACTACAGTACAGACGTAGAGAACCAGAGGAGATTAACTAGGTTAGTTTCCAGTGAAACTGTATTAAAATCAGCTAAACTGACTCAAACTAACCAGAGCTTTCAAAAGTAAACACGCCTTCGCTCTTTTCAGGAACTGACTGAGGCATCAACGGAAAGCTTAATCACATGTTTTTACAATAATTAAAATTCTTCATGACTCATCACAATTGCCAACAAGTGACAGCCACTGCTTCTTTCCATTCACAAAAGAAAGAAACTCCTGCAGTTGTCAGCAAAGTTTTCCATCACAACATTAATACAGCTCACAAGTCACTGAACCCTCTGCCAGGTCAGAGAGTCCCTGAATGCAGCACCTTATAACCCTGACTATAAGTGAAGCTGCTTGGTGAAAGTTGGGATAATCAGTTAATTAAAAACTGCTTGGTGGAGTGTGCAGGAGATCATCATTAACTTGCTCGCTGCAAATTCTCCGGTCAACAACGTGTTCTAGTCACACATCGGCTCATCAGACATTACACTGACTCTATATCAAAGACCTGCAGGATACAGTTGGTTTAATGTCCGCTCCGACTCGTTCGGACTCTTGCGTTCACACATTAAGTGCATGAAGTTTTCAGGGGCAGGTGTGAAAACAGCTACAGGAAGGACTCAGGAAGTGTCTGAATTACAGACCTGTCTTCACCACGGGGAGAAGACCATCTGACAGCTCAGAGACATGAATGAAAGGACGCCTCCGTCATTTAACATTTTTAGATTAGCACAAAAAAAGATTTCTCTGGACTTTTAACCTTACTGCAATGCATGCTGGGATATATATGCAAATAAGCGAACAATGTTTCTAAAGAACTGAAACTGATGAGTTAACTGGACAGTTTATTTTATATTTTGTCAAATTAGTTCATGATTATTCGTTCTGAGAGGGAAACAATTTAAACAAACAGTCACAGAACTTTCTCTGTTCGTAACGAATCACACATTATGATTTTAAGTTTGGCACAATTTCAGTTTTTACTTTAAATGCTGATAATTTGTGCCAAAGAAAATAGGTTGTAGTTTTTACAGCGTGGGAGCTTGTTCAGTGATTAATTGCAGAAATAATCTTTAGTTGTAGGTAGGAATGTCCTGATCAACTTTGGTTTTGACCCTGATCCTGATCCGATCCTTAAACCTAATCAATTAAAATATGGATCTTAAGGATCGGCTCGGCTGCTGATTTCTACGGTGCACGGAGAAGGGAAAAGTCTGAAATAACTACAGCAACATAAAGAACAACTTTAATGTTGCTGTAGTTTTTACGTCAGTGTAAATCAAGTCTTCATTTGGAACCAAACACCTCCACAAACAAAACCTTTAAGTTAACATTATTAAAGCTGACTTCTGTTGACAAACAGTCACTCCAATGACCTGAAAAGTACCAAAGGTAACGAGGATTAGACGACACATGTCGCTCAGTTAAGTTTACATTAATGCACATTTTCAAAACATTACTGGAACAAACCTCCTGAAATGTGAAATTAATGTCAACATTTACAGTTAACCTCCAACCACCAGAAAGCAAGATGGAAAAACTAGTTTTACTTTGACGTCAGAGTGTTTCATGTGGAGATGGATGATAGCAGCAGACATGTGTGTTATATACAGTTTTAATTGATTCATTCAGAAATGTGAGACTCAGATAAATATTTTTCTTGTTTAATTTTCCACAGGTGTGTTTGCTGTTGTGTAATCAGAGCATCAGACTGGAAACTGCGCGAACGGGTTAAAAGGGTCGAGCGGAAACAGAAATGAAAGGTTTTGAGAGGGTAAGCAGTTTATTAAACTGCTTATTTTGGTTTTTGACACCTGCTGAACATCCTTCATCGACTGCTCAGAGAACAGCTTCCTGAGTGAAACTACAAAAATAAAACAGGCTGAGGTGGTCTCTAATAATTACTCAGCCTGATGGAACATTTCGCATCAGAGTGTTTGAATTTAATTTCTTATGAAATCATTTTTTGCTCAACTTAAATTCACCTACTTCATGACCTCCCCTTTCCCAGAACGCCTTTGGAAAACCCCCAAAGAAAGGGGTGTGATCTGACTGACTGACTGACTGCTGTCAAAGGTCGACAGAGCTTCTGTTGTTAAATTTAAGAAGCTGAAATGTGATATTGAAGGAAGGAAGACAATGACAACAGGTCCTGTCAGGTACCTGATCATCCTCACGTACTCTGCTGTTCATCTGGTCTGGAGCGTTAGCGTCGGACTTATTTTGTCTAAATCTGGGCAGACACTGTGTAATGCTATGTGATGTTACCTCACACTGTACATCATAACTGACCCTCCCATGCAAGCAGAACCTACAACTTTATGCACACAATGCTGGGGGTGGGTGGAGATCGCCAACTCCATTTTGGATCTGGTTCTAAGTTGGTAAAACCAGACAGTTTCCTGGTTCTGTTTAGACTCACTCAGCTCCTGGTCTGGTTTAATACAGAAAAAGTTCACCTGTTTATTTACACTGAATCCAAACCACCATCTTTGCCTGAACCTGAACCACAGAGGTTCAGTCTGAACCACAGACAGGAATCTGGATGTGTGCCTGGTCTTTGGTCTGACAGTCGTCCATCCTCCCTGACCACCGCCACGAGACTCTGCTGCTATTAATAAATTTGAGGTTTCATTCATTCATTCAAAAAAAAACAAACTTCACCTGTGAACATAATCTCGACAGATTTCCTGTCACAGTTTAGCTGTACAGAAACATAACACCTAGGACACGAGGTTGTTACCGACAAACATGGCCGACGGGTTTAAACGTTACAAAGTTGACTTAAGAACTTCAAATACCAGATTTAAAGGAGAAATGACGAGTCCTTTGTTTAAATATTTATCTGTGCATCATGTTAAAGTCTTCGTACTACTGATAATCTGAGGAGGACGAGTGATCGGCCTCAAACTATCAACGGTGTTTCAACATATTCTGTGACCTGCAGCAAAACATCAAGTCCTCCTAACTGGCTCATAAAAGTTTTATCTTTTGTTACACAAAACAGCTGGAACTTATTTTGAGACTGTGAGTGAAATAAGAACAGTTTGTTTCTTCGTTCCACCAAACAAACTACTTCAGAAGATTCCATGAAAGGATTCAGACACAAACACATCCCTACACACTGTACAGATCAACTGACCGAACCAATCAAACCAAAGCCCAACAAGTCCAGTAACATTTGTTCAAACAAGACGACTACATGTAGAAAGGCAGCATCACTTTCTGCAGTTCTACTACGAACAGAGAGCAAGAGGAAAAAAGACTGTGTAGCCACAGACTGAAGATAGAGTCTGATGTGTTCAGTTTTATCTGAACAGCAAAGTCTTAGTCCAGACTATGGCTTCAGCCACAACCTGTGAACACTGCTGCAGTACGGTTTATAAAACCAGACCGCGGAGCAGACGACTGACTGTCCAACCGGTTGAGTGTTGACTTATCAGGTGATTAATCAACCTTCAAACGACAACTGATCATCACCTGGCCTGATTCTAAAATCGGCCCGAGGTGATGACCGTTCAACTTCAGCTGTAATAGATGATGAAGCTCAGAGTCTGGGCTGTACACATCATGCACATCATGTACATCTTATTGTAAATTTCCCCATTGTGGGACTAATAAAGGATTATCTTATATTTCAGTTACTTCAAATTTTCTTTTCAGCAGCCAGAGATCATCGTCTGTTTAAAAAAAATTATTTCTAACAATTTATATAATATACAATTTATATTAATTGTAGATATTTAACAAAAATAAAACAAAGCTCTTTTAATAACTAAAAGCAGGAACAGACGCTTCCTCCTGGTTATGTTATCAGTGACATGTTATGTTATGTTATGTTATTCAATTACATTTTCTCTGTATCTGTTTGTTTGTCAGCAGGATTACACAAAAACTACACAACCAATTTGCACCAAACTTGTTGGAAGGATGAGGCATTGACCAGTGACGAACTCATTACATTTTGGTGTGGATCTGGTTAAAGATGCAGATCCAGGACTTTTTTGTCTATTGTAAGAGCTACACAGACGATATTTTTAATATGGAATAATATCCAACTCTCCAAGATGCTGTCATATCCTACAGGATTTTGTTTTTAATCTGTAATTTAGCTGGACCAAAAGGCCGACCCCTGTCACTGCCGATGCTGTAATAACTGTTGGTTACTGTTCAGCATTTCTGAAGGGCCCTTGTTGTCATGAGATGACATTTTATCTTGAATAACGATCATTATCACTGTTAACATACATTTATCATCACTACCTAAAACTGAGCTGAGGGAACATGTTTCCAAAATGTGAAGATAATGTCACATCATGTGATGTTTGTGCAAACTGTTTAAAGGTTCTGCTTCTTTTTCCATCTTACCATTCAAATAAACTTTATTTAGTCATGATCATACTAAGGCTCTTCTTGTATCTTGGTCAGAACTCACTGTCAGGAGAGATAACAGTTAGTTGCATAACTAACACATATTGCCTCATTTCTGCTCAAGTTTATCACGATCACACAAAGGCTGTTTGAGGAGAACAACTTTCTGTCAGGAGCTTCAGAAAACAGCGTTTGGATGTGATTTTAAATGTGTCGCTGTGGTTTCAGAGTCGACAGTTTGTTCCTGAACACCTGAGACATAATCCAGGACACCTCACCGCCCTCTGTGCACAAACATGTTCAGTTTCTTCACCTCTGCTTTCTCTTTCTTTTCTCTCCTTTCTTTGCCCTTTTCCTGCCACCGAGCCTCGCCTCTTTTCACCGTTTGGTCTGTTTTCATTTCATCATTTCTCTCCTCCCTCCATTTTTCACAGCTTTATCAAAGATGGCTGCCAGGCCGAGAAACACAGCAAACAAAACCCAGTTTGGTTCGAAACAGATTTCACTGAGAAAAGAAGGTAAATGTTTCTGAAAACCTTCATCTATTTCTATACTTATTGGTTTCTACTGTGAACACGTCTTCAGCTGGTTTTTCTGCCACTCTTTTAAAACCTTTTTCTGGACCGAGTCTACGTGGAGGGTATTTCTGTGATGGGGACTGAAACTGGCGTCTCGAACAGTGCATGTTTTTCGGTCACCGCAGCAGCCTTTTTCACATCACCACTACATCGAGCTGAGGCTGTTCAGGACAGACTCTCAGCTTTAAGAGTCACAGCTAAAAAACCACAGAGCTCCTTCCTGAATTTTGGGGGTGGGTTCACTGTTTGTGGTCAATTAATTTTCTACACCAAACTACAACAACAGAGCTGTGATGTGAACAGCTATTACAACTCACACACTTCTGATCACGGTGATAAAAAAATACTTCAAACCAGCTCTCAGTTTACAGAACAAAGATGATTTCAATGCCACCCAGTTTAGATTCATGTTAGAGGTTGGACCATTTCTAATGTATGAGAGCTACAAGCTACATATTGATAAAAATAAAAGGTAATCTTTCTAAATTAGGAGGGAAAAGCAAAATTCAACCAGATTTTTGTGTAAACAAATCCTTAATAAAAGAAATATTCCTTAAAAACGAGTGTAATCTAAAAATAAAACCTTTACTTCCCTTTACTAATAATACTTTAAGGGGTTTAGAGTGTTAGACAGATCACAGCGGACTGTGTCTAATGTAGCGTCGTCATTCGTTGGTCATTTAACGGAGTCTGTTAGAGTCTAATGTTTTTTAATAAATCATACAAAGGAAATCTAAAATCCTGTCATTAAAACAGCTGACAAAATCCCTGATTTAACTTTGCTATTTGAATTTACAGCCTTTTTTAATGAAGAACAGACTTTGGTTAAATATTATTAATAAAGTGAGGTCTTTGACAGCAGTTATTAAGGAAATATATTTAGTCTGAACAGCACTTTGTGACTTTTTTGTCATTGAATCTTGATCTTTGGTAATTAACTTAAAAATAAAACATTGATCTCTTCGGTTTAGACATGTATTAAAACGATAACGGTGTTAGATTGTCCATTCATCGTCACTCAGGGGCCATTTTATTACTAAGTTCTGTCTATTTTTTTAAATTAATGTTGTTTTTTATGGTTAATAACCCTCCAATAATCCTATAAACGACCCAAACTCCTGTGATTATAAGAGCACTGTAACTAAATCCCTTAAAACCTGTGATACTAACTCTTACTGTCTGAATTTAAAGCATTTTAATGATGTTGAGGCTGTAGTGATTAAGGAAACACAGAAGTGTTAGATGCTATAAGCTTGCTATAAGCAGCAGTTAAGTGGTGACAACTTCATTTTGTTGTGAAATTTGGAGATGTGTCAAAAAATAGGAAATCAAATGTGTTTAAAGTGATTTTTTATTTATTTATTTATTTTTTTACAAATTGTGTTCGTCCAGCACCGAGAATTTTTTATTATCTCTGCTGTCGTCATTTCATCCTGAAGTTCTGTTTTGTTTTTCTTCTTTGTAACAAGAATGACGAGTTATGAATTAGAAAGGTGTAATCTGATCAGACCCAGAATTCACAGAGAGAAGACAGAAAGTAAAATAATTCTTGCGTTAAAATGATTTTATTCGACTTAACCTCGTGGCCTCAAACATCTCTAACTGCCTATAAATTATGGTGTTTAAAGCGTCTGGTTTAAACCATGGTTTTATGAAACACTGCTGCTGCATCGGTTCCTAAAATGGAGGCGATCGTTGTGGTCGTGAACTCTTCACATTCAAACCTTCAGTCGCTCTGTTGAAACATGATTTACTTAGAGAAGACTTTATGTGTTTTCACTACTGCTGTTATTCTAAATGGTTGAAAACACAACTGGTCTTTTAATGACTGAAACTTTAATGATCTGAGATTATTTCATGATTTAAACTGGACATTTGATTTCTAAACTGTCTTTTAAGCTTTTAGGTGGAAGTTAATATTCTGGTTTGACGTGGTCTGTAAAGGTATAAACTTTAGTTGGTCTAAACTGGTCTAAAGAGTCTAATCATTGTTTTAAACTGATCTTCTGATCTGAAGCAGGTTTAAAATCTGCAGGATGTCCCAGTTTTTGGCCAGTTTGATGAGACTGGTCAGCTGATGCTGATGGTACTGGTCTGTTGGACATAAATACTGGTTTAACTCTTGACCAGTTTAAGATGTACAGTTGTTTCCTGTCTGGTTTTTCTGGTGACGTCAAAGCACATTTACCAGCTTTACATCTAATTTTTCCTAACTTTTTACAGCGTTTCACTCGCTTTTGATTGGTTCAAAGGTCTGACGTTATGTGATTCTAGAAATCTGACTTCAGCAACATGGATAGAGCAATTTATATATTAATTGTGTTTGAAAGTAATATAGTGTGTTGTACATATTAAACATAAGATCTATGAAGCATCGGTTGCCTGTTTGTAAGTCTAGCTGGCATTAGCAGGTAACTCAGGTTTATGTCTTTTTAAACAGATTCAGCTACAGTCCATCTTCTTTTCTCCAGAGACACTTTGTAAAAATATGAAATATCAGGGCATTAAAACCTGAGTGAAAAAAATTACATTTAGCTGTTACAGGCTAACTTTACCAACAAAAACCTGCAGGTTGGTGCATCTTTGGTCTTTGTGTTGATGCTAATCAGACGTGTTGACAGCAGCACGTTTCTTGTTGCCACAGTTTTACTGGTGAACAGTTTTATATTCTCTAGATGCAAAATCAATCAGATGGATACAAATACTGATCAGTTCCTCCCAATAAAAGCTGATATAAATCAACTGTGTCCAAATCTGTTGAGACAGACACAAGTACAACCAGGACCCTCCAACATGGCCGCCACAAAGACGCCTCTCTGCTTCTTGTTACTCTTCACTGGTTTGTAATTTTCTGCTGCTGAAATGGTTTGAATTTTCTCACACCAGAGTTAAACATATAAGGAAAAACACTTGTTGGTCTGCATTTTGTCAGCGTCCACAAAAACCACATCTTCTTTCTATCTGTTTGTTTGTTTGTTTTTTATGTTTGCAGAGCAGTTGGACGGTTGTAGGCTTCTTCGTGGGTCGAGGAAAGTCTTTGAAACCTCTTGTGCTCATGAAACTTTTAAACAAACCTGATTATCTCGAAAAATGGTTGAAAACACAGATATTTTTCTTTGTACCGGCAAAATTAACAGTTTAAAAATAAAACATTCATCAAAGACCCAAGATATTTGAATCAGAATTGCACAGAAGTTTTGTTTCTTGTTCTGTTTCTATCAATCGTCAGAAAAAAAGTGAAAAAATGACAGAAAAAAGTCAAGTAAACCATTAAATTTCTGATGAAGCTGCTTTGATTTTGAATTTTAAACAATCATAGGGGACCTTAGTGCATCTGTGAAAGCCTCTTATTGTTGGGATTTCTGGGTAAAGACCTGGTTTTCAGGTGTGTCCAACGCGTCTTACCTGCCGGGGGGAACATGGAGGCAAGGACCAGCAGGCCTGAAATCCACGTCTGGAGCTCCATCCCAAACTGGTTTCCCCAGAACACGTTTTCACTCTTCAAACCCAGGCTGCAGTCACCAGCGGCGAAGTGAGACGACTGAACCAAACTCGTGTCTTCGTCTGTCGTTTTTAAGTGGAACAGGAAGTGGTGAGGAGCTGCTGTGCCAGGTGACACACACACATTTCTCTACGTATACGAATCTCTCTCCCACACATCAACACAGTCTTTGTTCAAACACTCGGAAAAAGAAATTCAGTTTTTCATGTCTGTTCATTTGTTTTTTGATGTTTGGGCAGGGACAGAGCCGAGGCTGAATCTTAAAAATCTTAATCTGTATCTGACTGAGGAGGACGACGGTTTGAGCTTTGAACTCAAACTTTGAACTAATGTTCATATTTCCATGCATCTTTGTCATATTTACGCGGTCTTTTATTTCTAAAAGTTTGGTGGAGCTGAGCTGCTGCTGCTAATGTTAGCTTAGCTTGTTTCTCTGATAACTTCAGATCCAGACAGTCTGACGACTAAAATTCTTCATCTGGTTCAAAACCACTAAAATCTAAAGAGCTAACTATAAAAATGAGGCTTGAAACAGGATAAAAAGTCAATTTTGACGCCTCTAACAATCACAACACTGACGACATCTAAAGGCGCCCAAACGAAACAAACCAACAAACAACAAACAAACCATTACCTTGATTACAACTGGACTTCTAAAGGTTTGAAAATGACTGAAAACATTTGGGATAACGTAAGAACACAACTCAACATCATATACAACATAGCTCCAGCTATTTTTAGACGTTTTAATGTTGAAGAATTACAGATTAAACCTTTACCTTTCCTCCTGGTCTCTTGAAGGCAGCTCAGCAGACGACTCTGGGACTCTCTCACACCAGAAAACTTCTTCTTCTAGTGAAATGAAACTCAAAGATAGACAGTTATCTTCTGAGTTCGACTGAGTTAAACCTGGACTTACAGAGACTTTCTATCAAAAGTGGTTAGTTCTGGTAACTGGTTAGTTCTTATCTACTTCGCAGGTTAACTTGTTTTTCTATCAAATCATGACACAATACAAAACACTGGTGTTTAAAAACCCAACATTCAAACTGACAAACACATTTAAAAACACTCACCACTGGACACAAAGCTGGAAAACAAACACCAACAGATTTCCTGATGGTTTGTGTTGTTGATGTTTAGATATCAACAAGGGTTAAAACTCAGCTTCACTTTTTATAAAAAACAGAAAAGGTATAGTTGTTTTTTTAAAGACAAAACTTTATTTATACAAATCAGTCATTAATAAAATTTCACAGCAAAGTCTTAAAGATGCTATGAAGGCAAATATTTCCCTTCAGCATGAAGGAGCAGAAAAACAAAGAATATAAAATGATGTTTAAGGCTTCAGAAGGAGAGATCAGAGTTACTGAAAGGGAATCAAACTAATAACACTCTGGAAGTCAAAGCCCCGCCCACCATACAACTATCAGATAAGCCCCACCCCTCGTTGGAGTTAAGCCCCACCCACATTTGGAGATAAACCACCATCTCCATCTGGTGGTTGAAAGCCACAGAAAAACCTCATAAGTGGACCTTGAGTTAAGTTTTTTCGTCAAATACACGTCTACAAGGATTAACGAATGAACTTTCATCCTCACATCAAGGATTATTTCATCAGCCTTCAACAACAACAACTCCCATGACACTTAAACAGCCTGCCAATGAATCAGGGGAAGTGTAGTTATTAAAGGTATAGTCAAGACTAATCCTAAATGAATACATTCGATGTTTAACTCCCACTAATAAAATAAATATATTTTCATTTGTGTTGGGTTCATTTTATTGCTTATTATTGTTTAAAGTTTTAATAATGACATGTGTAACACACTGCTGTAATTTAACTCCTTTTCTACTCTAAAAGATTCATTCTGATTCTGTTTTTCTGTGGTAAAGTCATAAAGTGCAGGAACAGAAAGTGCAAATCACACAGCTTAAATCTTTGTTTTAGTGAATGGAGTTTGGTGTGTTGAGATGTAGTTATCAAGTCTGTCTGCAGACTCATTCTAAACAAAATTCAATCAGAAAATTATAAAAATATAGTTACATTTTGAGTCCCTCCTTCTTTTTGACTACCAGCTCAATGATTCCCTCCAGTGGTCAAACCCCAACACTGCAACTGTCATGTTATTTATGACAGAACTGAACTCACACAAACATAATCACACATTTATATTTTCTAACCTGAGGCTTATTGAAGTTTTAATTTCTCTGTAAGAAAATATTTTCTTGTAGAATTATGAAGGAAACGAACTAAAAACCGATTAACTTATCGATCAGAATCACCACCCTGTTGATGAAGTTCAATACTGTGATCTGGATTATTAGTGTAAAAACCCAGAGATTAGACATAAACAGACATCTTCATATCTTCATCCTCTGTGTTTCATCAAAACAACAAACAGCTCCTGAGCAAGTTTTTCTAGATTTCATTTTATCCTGTAGAATGAGAGTGGGATTCAAACCAACAACCTGCAGCAGATCTCCCAAGTCACAGGTTTGATCCTCGGCTTGTTCACCATCAACTTCCTGGGCAGAAAAACAGAACCAGTGAACACATCGTCAACAAAGACAAGAAGGAATCAAGTGTTGACGGTGTTTTGAAATTTAAAAATGCAGCATAAGGACAAGAAGTGAAACTGACAGACTGAGTGACCACTTCCTGTTTTCACACACTATCACAGTTTTTAAAAAGTACTACTACTCAAATGGCTTTAATTATTCTTGTGTTGTAGTTTAATATGTCGTTGAACTACAAATGGAACATCTGGGACTACAGGAACCAGCAGCTCTGACCTTCAGTGGTGTTTCCTGTACGGTGAGGCCTGGAAGTATTCCTCTGGAGTGACGGTCTTCACCCCGCCAAAATAATCCAACACCCACACCTGAAACATGGAGGAGGGCAGCAGTTGTACCAGGTGTAACAAATATTAGTACTTCAGTAGTAGCAGTACCTGCAGTAGTGGCAATGGTAGCATTTTCAGTTGTTCAGTTGTAGTTGTCACTGTAGTACTTCAGGTAGCAGTAGTAGTAGTACCAGGTCACTACTAGATTACTTTGAAGTAGTGCTAGCATTAGCCATATTTTCACTGGCATTGGTAGCAGTAGTACAGTAGTTGTTGTAGTAATAGTAGCAGCTACAGTACTTTTAGCAGTAGTAGTTGTTATGGCAGAACCAGTGGTAGCAGTAGTACTAGTACTATCAGTAGTAGTATTAGTAGTAGTAGTATCAGTAGTAGTATTTGTAGTAGTAGTATTAGTAGTAGTAGTAGTAGTAGTATCAGTAGTAGTATTTGTAGTAGTAGTATTAGTAGTAGTATTTGTAGTAGTACCTGTGTGATGTTGAACTTGGCGAAGAACCAGTTGTGATCCGACGGCCAATCGATCATCTCCGGGTGTCGACTGAACAGAGCTTTCTTAGCAAACTCTGCCTCCGTCCCATTCACCTGGACGACAGGAGGGGGAGGGGTGTGGGGTGGGGGGATGTCATATGACTGCTCAAACTGTATCACCTGGATACACAGGTGTAACAGGTGTGTGTATTTGTACCTCAGCAACAGATCCAGACAGGATGAGGTGGGCGCAGAGAGGACTCTGAGGGTCGTAGCCCTGCTGTCGGCAGTAATCAGTCTGAGCCAGGGACATGGACAGAGACGCCGCGGGGTTCACCTGCAGGGGGGAGGGGCAGTTAGGACAGGTGTGACAGGTGAGGTGCTACATTCAGGAAGTATTTAAAGATCAGGAAACACCAAAGTTCAGGGACAGTCAAGGATCAGGTTAAAAAATAAAAAAGTAATTTTGTCGTTTCTATTTTTTTTTTAATCTGATGTTCAAGGTTTTGTCGTCAAAAACCTTTAGACAATAAAGTCATAATTAACTTTATATAATTTATATTTGATATAAAACAAAAAGATTTTGACTTAAATTACAAAGTTTTGAATTCCTATCATAACATTTAATCAAAATGTAAAATTATAACCTGGTATCTCATCATCTTGTTGTAAAATGTCAGAAATTTGACTCGTGATACTTTTCAGTTTTTTCATTAAATCGCCTCATTATGACTCATGTTTAGCAGAGCTGCTCTTCCATACATACATAACCTAAAAGACATATTTAAAGCCCTGCGATAACTTCTCTGTCTTTACAGTGGCTTTTAAAACATTAACCATCAAACGTCTCACATGTTCTGAAAGTTTCTGCTGAGTTCAAAGACTGAGCTGCAGTCATGAGACTTTAAAACTGCTGAGTCACTCTGTGAAAAACTGCTGCGTCATGGCAGAAACTCTGCCGTTACATAAAACCTGAACCACGTTTTCATAACGACTTCATGTAGCGTTTTACAGAAGCAGAAATGAAACATGAAGAAAACTGACTCAATAAATCTGATTTAAAACATAACAAACTGCAGATACACTATAAATAAATTCACGTTTTTATTTTTTTAATTATGGAATAAAGTAAGAGATAAATCATTTCTAAACTACGGTATGCAACTTTAAAAAATGCACAAAAACTAATTCAAAAGTCAAAAGGTCAAAAGTCACTTTAAGATTATATTTAATTATAAATATTATAATATAAATATAAATGACATAAATTCAGTTTAATACCGCAGTCGTGAATGACATATCTAAATACATCAATATGCAAACATAATATGCATATGAGCTAATGTTACTCACTTTAAGACTATGTTTTGTAATATTAACTAATAATATCACAGGAAAATCTACCATATTTCCAACGGAGTTTTGAACGCTGCAGACTGACACTAAGACCACTGTGTGTGAGCATCACAGAAAATCTACAGATGATGTCTAAGTTTAAATTTTGCAGTTTTCTTAATGGGAGTTTTGAACGCTGCAGACTCACAATGAGTTAATGCATTAATGTCAAAGTAACGCCACAGGAGGTGAAGAAAGTCACTGACACTCGTTAAATTCGGCCATTTTTGAACGGAGTTTTGAACGGAAACAGAAGCAACAAACAGAAATCACATGTTCAAAGTTTAAAGTGAGTCTGTGATACTTTATTTTAAAACCACATCATGAACTAGAGGAGACCCACCTCCAGGTCCTGCACCGAGATCTCCATGCGGGTCAGGTACATGTAGGGCACCCCGGAACTGGACCCCGGAGGCCCGTCGCTGACCGAGAAGGCGTTGGAGAACGGCTGCCCCACCACCGGCTTGTGTGTGGAGATGGTGGCCATGGACGCCCAGTCGCACTGGTGGGCGATGAAGCGGGCGACCCGGGCCACCTGGTCGTGAGGCGGGATCCGGACCCGGGAGGGGGAGGAGGAGGGGGACGGGGAGACGGAGGCCCAGAGGAGGCCGAGGAGGAGCACGCACGCAGCCCGCGAAACAACGCTCATGGTCGGACTCGGTGTGTGAAGGACAGTCGGTGAAAAGAACCGGAGACAGACGACATATAAACAACCTGCGGAGATCCGGTCCGCACTTTCAAAATAAAAGCCACGCTGACGGTTACGACGACCGATTCAAATTTCAAAATAAAAGCTGAACGACAGCTCCAACAGGAAGTCCTGCTTGGCCAACGTCCGAATAGGAATTCCAAAATAAAAGCATGAGCGAGAGCTGTAAAACTATCCTGGAAGTTTCAAAATAAAACAGCTTATATTTCTCAGTTCTTTTATTTTTAAAAATTACAACAAAGAGTAGAAAATGTTCATGTTTGTGTTTTGACAGCTGAAGTGTCTGAACCTGGTTTGTGAGGTCACTGGGCCTCCGTGGCTCCCTGACCTTTGACCTCGCAGACGTCGCACAGGTTTCCCTCGATGGTGAACCGCCCCTGACAACCGTCGCTGCCGCAGAGACAGGGCACTTCCTGTTTCTGCTGCGAGGCGGCTCGAGCGTCGGCAGAGTAATTCCAGGTTAACTCGGTGCCGGCCTTCACCACCCTGCAGAGGAACACACACCAGTCATCAACACACACACACACAAACACACAAACAGCTGACCCTCCTCCTCCTCACCTGCTGGTGAAGAAGGCGACGACGGGGAAGGCGGGGTCGTGGGAGTCGGTGAAGACGTTCTGGATGAAGAGGTTCGGCCGGCAGCTGTGCTGTATCAGCAGAGACAGAGTCACAGTCAGTACGATTATTATTATTATTTCATCTCTGTTTTCGCTCGTTTAGCGTTGGTTTCCATGGTAACTCACGTTAATGAAGCGGCTGACGTTTCCCTCCTTGCTGGCGTCGAGAACATAAACGTCGTCTGCCTTCGCCGCTCTCTTCAGACTCCTCGGCTTGTTCGTCTCCGCCTTGGAACCGTTCAGACCGTGGACCGGACCGGCTGTCGTCGTGACAACCCTCTGCTGAGGTTGAGGCTGGTCACCTGACGGACAACATCCAATCACATCAGTCTCAGCAACGAGAGGGAATTAAAAAAAAACATTTACTGTCCGATTAATAAAGAGTCCATTCATTTCCTGAAGAATAAAAACATCAAAGTTTCTACTAAAACGTTACAATAATAAAAACAAAAGACCTTTGAAATCTCAGTGTGTGACATGATGAGAGGATTCCTACAGAGACAGAGCCTTTTATTAAAGAGGAAGAACCATAACTCTATATATCTCTACCAGACTCCTAGAAGGATCTGAGTCTCTTTTAAGTCTTCATTTCTGGAGCAGTGGTGTCATAAGATATGATTCAGTGATCTGTTATTTCTGTACCTGCTGAAGGAGACGACAGGCTCTGGACCTCCCACCAGCACCGTCGGACCCTGAGGAAGAAAAACGTGGTTATTGATTTGACATGAAAATCCAACAGAGAGAAACTGAGACCAGCAGGCACCTTGTCTCTGTCCGGAGGCGTGGTGGTGGTGTTGGTGTCGGGTCTCTGGATCACCGGGACGTGCAGGGGCGGTGAGGTGGGCGGGGACACGGGCGGCGGGGTCTCCAGCAGGTTGCTCCGCCCCTCCAGGACGGGCGGGGCCAGCCACTCGGTGACGACCTCCACCTCGTCGTCCGACGGGAGGTCGGCCCTCGTCAGCTTCGGGGGCGGCAGCTCGGCCGGAGTCTGGACCCGCCGCAGGATCACACCTGAGGACCAAAACCGGGTTTAATCTGAACTTCAAACAGCCGTGAGCTCAGCGTCTGACGCCACCTCACCTGCATAGATGCACACGAACGTGCCGCGGTCCAGGTCGTCACGGCAACGCACGCCCCAGCCGCGGTCTTCAGTCTGGAAGACCTGGAGCCGGACTCTGATCCCTCTCTGGACCAGACGGTTCTGACAACGAGCTCGATCACAGCTGCACCAGGGCCCGCACTCGCACAACCTGACAACACAAACACACACATTCAGGACACAACAGAAGGATGAGACGTTCAAGAGCTGTCAGTGTTTGTAATACCCAGAAGGCATCGGCTCCATCAGCCTGTGGTGGGTGTAGCGGCGGCCTCCTCCGGTCATGGCGACGCAGGCGCAGCTCTGAGCGTCGGTGCAGCCGTCGGTGCAGTCGCAGCAGGCGTTGAACAGCGCGGCGCCGCGGCTCAGGAAGCAGCCGTGCGGCCAGCGCTCCCTCCTGTAGCGGAACTCCGGAGGCCGGGCGCCACTGTCTCCGACGCACAGCTCCACCGGCGTGGGCTCCAGGCCGCGGCTCAGGTCCTGCTCCGGACGCCGCGGGCCCGGCACCACGGGGGGGTCCAACCGGACAGAGGGGTTAAAGGTGAAGAAGTCCACCTGGAGGAAAAACACTTGTGGTTATCCTGTGGTGGAAGTTTCCTGACAATCCCTGAAGGCATCGTGACCGACCTGCAGGACGTCGTAGCTCTCTGTAGCCAATAGGAAACGCATCACGTCGTCATGGTTACGGAGGCTCTGTCCGCACGGAGCCTTGTAAACGACGTCCCAGTCCTCCACGCCTCCGTCCTCCTCCACCTCCTCGGGCTCCGGCCGCTCGCAGTCCCAAGCCCCGCCCCCTCCTGGTGAAGTCAGCGGCACGGCGCTCAGCCTCTTGAAGCCGCAGAGCAGCGGCACCTTCAGGGGATTCTGACCCCAGAACGGAGGCGAGGACTGAGGCATGCTGGGTAAACTGGACATGCAGGCCTAGAGAGAGAACAGGGTCACAAACACGGCCATCTGTGGTGTGTGAGTGAGTGTGTGGTGCGTTCAGGGTCACCTTGCAGCAGGAGTGAAGCTGGTAGTGCAGCTGGACGGTGGCCAGAGGAGGCAGCAGCTCCTCCTGCCTGCGGGAGGCGCCGAGGAGTCGGATAGACCCTTACAGGGAGACATGGGGGAGGCAGGGGGGGAGGAGGGGGGACTGTGGTGGGGGAAAGCAGCCGGCAGCAGCTCACCTGAGCACGAACACACACACAAATAAAAACCTCAACACACCCCGACGCCACCGTCACAACAGAGTTTCAGAATAAAAGTCTGAGTTTACCTGAGCCGATGACCACCTGGACCACAGACGAGTCCTGACTGGAGACCAGAGACAGGTCCAGAGAGTCCAGCAGCTTCAGAGACTGGACCAGCTCTGATCAATAAACAGGAAACAGACGTTTGTGTTGACGCCTCTGAATCACAGAAAATACAACAAATACAGACTCGAGGTCGATCAGGGACGATCCGCCCCAACGCCAGTGGGAAAATTCTCCCATCAGCCACTGGTTCTTCCAGACCTCACCTGACGACACCACAGGTGTAACACAGCTGCTGATCACAGGAAGAGCTGAAGAGAAAAGTCTAACCTTTATCTGTCGCCGTGTTCTTCTTCAGGACTCTCTTCAGGTGATCCAGATACACCAGAACCCGACTGAAAACCTGATCCACATCCTCCTCAGACCAGAACGCCCGGGCCCGTTCTGAAAAACAAGTTCACATTTATACTTTTACTGATCAGTCATTTGTACTGACAACAGACTCTGCTCCTGTTACTGTAGTTAAATGATGCTTTATTCAAGGCGAAACATGAACAGAACATTTAGACATCAGACCAGATCTAGATCAATCCACTTCAACTAGACTTATCAATTCTGGATTACATTAACAGGGAGAGTGTAAGGATTGTTAGAAACCCAGTTTCAGATGTGTAAACCTTTATACTATTTGTGGAAATACACAAAAAGCTGCTTTTTCCATCTAGACCACATCAGACCATATCTCAAATCAAAACCACAACCCGTGGACTTGTCAAATCTGGACTACATTAACAGAGAGACTCTGTAAACCTCCTTCTCAGTCTTGTGAAATCCTTAAATCAAAAACACGTCCTTACCAACATCTTCAGCATCTAAAGCTTCTTCTTCCATTTCCACCGCAGACAGCATCGTTAGCCTGCTAGCTCTCTGCTAGCTTAGCTCAGTCGCTAAAAACAAACACTTTCTACGCGTAAACCTTGGCAAAACCTGATTTAACAGCACGATCACTTATACCAACAGCTTCACAAATAAACAACCGACCCCGAACAGACAAGTCAACTTAATTTAACTTTTTCTCCATTTCAAATGAAGCTGACAGTTTTTAATCATTCATCCGGGTAGCCGCTAAGTAGCTAATCGAGCTAACGGCTGCAGCTAAGCGCTAATGTGCGCAACATTAACACGGGCGGGATCTTTTATAACATTTAACCGCTAATTAAAACTTCATCGTTCAGTGTGTTTCAAACAATCCGCCGCCATTCGTTTTCAACACACGCAGATGAACTGATTTACATATTCGCAACAAATTGGCTTGTAACGGCCACCGTAGACTGACATGAGGAAAGTTTGCCCTCTTACTCGTCTTCCAGGCGCCTCCACGTTCACATATCTTCATTTATCATTCTTAGACAGTTTATATCTTCAGAATATTTTGATCATTTCAAACAGAGACACTTTAAATGCTTCCATATTTAATCTGAAGTAAACATTAGGTTTGCTGTTCAAAGCGTGTCTGTCTGGAAGTCAACGCTCAGGGCAATATACTAAATTGTATTTCGCTTGTTGATTTGACCCCCGCCGACCACCGTACTGCATAACCGGTTACGAAATGTCAACACAAACACGTTTCTAAAGTCATAACTGTTTTTAACCGTGGTAGAGAAATAAAATGAAAAGTTTTTATCTGAAATAATCAAACGTGAGGAAACATTTACAGGCTGTTTCCGGTGTTAACGGGAGGTCAGTTTATTATTTAACTGAAGGTTTGTCCTCGGTCACTTCCTGTAGTTTTATAACAATGAACTTACGCAAGTTTAAATGAATCATTGTGAGGAGAGCTGCAGCGGATCAGCTGCGTCTGTGACCGGTGAGTTTCAACCATTAAAACGGTTTAAAGGTTCGAACATCCGGTAACGTTGAGTTCATTTCTCTGCGTTGACATGGAGCTGAGAGTTCGTGCAGGTGAGGACAGGTCTGTCATGTTTCCACCAGCTGATCGACGGGAAAGTAATAATGTGGTAATAACATGTATTAAGATAACGCTGTTAGAAAGATGAACAGTTATTAGACCTGTTTCTACACGTTACTGTCAGTATTTAAATTTAATACAAGATTCAATGATACTTTGTTCTATTAGAAACATTAAACTGAACATTTCAATATAAACTGGACAAATGGAGGTGAACTCAACCTGTATGAGTGTGTATATAAACAGGTTTAACAGCTTTACTGTGAAGGATACTAACAATAAAATAAGCTTGATAACAAAGGTCTGTTAATAAAATAAAGTACATTAAGAATAAAATAAAGTAAGCTGATTATAATGAGAGAAAAGACTTCATTAATGTGAATCGTCTCACTCAGCGTTTCCTCCTGATGTCAAAGGTCTCTCAGTTTAACTCCTCCTCCTCCTCAGGTGAGATGTCTCAGGTGCGGCGTGCGGTGAGCGAGGCCTTGTGGGCAATGTGTGCGGCGGACTCCGCCTCCATGCCGGTCCACTGGTACTACGACATCCACGACATCCGCAGGGACTTCGGAGGCTGGATATCAGGGTTCAACTCACCCAGAGACAGACACCCGTCCAGCATCCTCAGCCTCTCCAACACCGGTACCACTCCCTAATGAAGCCTTATGGTCCTGGAAAGTCCTGGAAAGTTTGGGAAAAAGACAAAAGTGACCAAACATTTAACTCTGAGGTTGAGACTTAGATTCAGAGCCATGTTCTGAGGTTGTAGGTAACAACTGTCTTTACCAAACTCCATTAACAAAAACAGGAATTTTACCAATCAGAACACAGGAGCTGCTGGAATACCACTGCCTCCATCTGTCAGTGTGTCTGTGTTACTGTGTGGTACTTTTACTCAAGTAAAGTATCTGATTACTTCTTCCACAGCTGAAAGTCACACAGCAACACAAACAGATAGAGGCAGTTGTATTCCAGCAGCTCCTGTGTTCTGCTCAGTAAAATTCCTGTTTTTGTCAGTGGAGTCTGGTGGTGATATCAGATTGGATGGTTGTGAGATAATGTTTGTCGGGTGTGTTTGTGTGCTGCAGCCGGCAGCGGTCGGACTGCCTGGTCGTCTGGTGCGAAGCGGCCTGACGTGGTCGGGAACGTCATCCTCCACGATAAACTGAACCTGTGGAAGTCGTCCAGAGGCTCGGTCCACTATCACCAAGGTAGGGCTGGGTCCTGCCCGGTCCTGAGCTGACCCAGTTGAATTGAGGTTCATCTGGACTTGGCTGTGGGTCCAGTAATCATTGATCTGTCTGTCTCCAGGTCTTCAGGCCGGTGATAACACCCTGAACGTCCTCTGTTCCCTACGAGCGGCTCGGTCGCTCATCAGCGGAGGTTTCACCGACGTTTCTCAGCCGGACGCTCGGGCCGCCGTCCTGTCCGACTACGTCCAGTTCCTGACGACGCCCGGCACCCACAATGACACCTACGCCGAGTCCTCGCACCGCTCGTTCTTCGCCGACTGGCAAGAGAGCAAGCCGACCTCACCCCAGCAGGTAAAACAAACGCACCCTCCCGTCACAGTCCAGCTGGTTTAGACTCCAACCTCTGGTTCATGGTTTTCTCTCCAGATCCTGATGTTTGCAGAGAAACGCTCCAAACACAAGCTGAGCTCCCCGTTCCCTGACGGCCAGCTGGACGCCATCGGCTGCCTCCCCATGATCCTCCCCTTCATCCTGCTGTCGGCCTCGGCCAACGAGGAGCAGGCTGTGAGTGTCTGCAGTTTGTCTGAAGTCTGAAACCTCAGCGTTCAGGTCTCAACCTTCCCTCTCCTCTGTCCTCAGGTCTCAGCAGCCGTAGAGTTCGTGAAGCTCACCCATCCTCACCCCAAGGTGCCTGAGTACGTGTCGATCTACAGCCGGGCGCTGCACGCTGCGCTGGGCGGGGCCAGTGTTCGTCAGCAGGCCGAACACGCCCTGAGGAAACTGGACGCCTGGGACACCTGCCAGAGCTACAGCCGCAAGGCCGCCAGGTCCAAACAACCCTGAAATATAAAAACAAGTTCTTTAAGTTTGGGAAACATGAACAAAAGAACTTAAGTCATGATGTCATGACCCAACAAATGAACAAATGAAAGAAGCTAATTTTTGTTGCCAGCGAGTGTTAGCTAGTTTAATGATGTATAAATAAATCAGTTTGTGTGTTGTAGGTTTCCTGAGTCCTCTGAGGAACGACTGAAGGTCCATCAGAGCGCTGTGAACTACCTCGGTCTGGCCTGCTACACCAAAGGTCTGAGTCCAGGATCATAAACCATGAGATAGTTGCTGGTTTACAGACACGCAGAGCTGTTTAATAATATCAGAGGAGCTTTATTTTGAAAGTCTTACCTGTGTGAACTGACAGGTGCTCTGTCCAGCCTGTTCTACCTCGCTCATGAGTTTCACGACGACCCCAGAGGAGGAATCCTAGCAAACACCAACTGTGGAGGTTCGTATAGAAGACCACTGATACCTGTGTACCTGTAGTACCGGCCGCTGCCTGCAGGTGGAGCTGTTGTAACTTGTGTCATGTTCCCAACCAGGTGAGAACTGTAACCGCGGGGCAGCGCTGGGAGCCCTGCTGGGGGCGGGGGGGTCATACATCGGAGCCGCCGTCCCTCAGGAGTGGAAAGACGAACTGAGAGACGCCCAGGACTTTATCCCCGTCATCCTGAAGGAGATGGAGTGAGAGCAGCGCCGCCCCCTGGAGGAGAGGGGAGGAACTGCAGCACTGAAGAATAAATAAAAACAAATGCAGCTGTAAAACTTAAACTAAACCTGTTTGTCTTCCTGTTTACAAATGCAATAATGACATTTTACCCTTTTTATTCCAATTCTCTTATTTAATTTTTTATTTATCTTGTTTTTTTTTCATTAAGTTTTATTGTCACATTTTTTGTTTTGTGGTTTGAATTATGGAATAAAATCACTCCTAAAAAGTAGATTATTAGTGGGAAAACTTAAAATCTTCCTTCAGCTTTAAAAAGATCAAAAGATCAAAACTATGAAATTTAGTTAGAATTTCTTATCTAACACTATAAATGAACAAATCAACATGTAAATGAAAAATAAAATCTGTGTCAAGAATCTGAACTGTCAGTGAATTTGTTGAATATCTTCCAATTAATCTCCAGACCTCCAGTTTCAGATTTAAAAGGAACAATTACAAAAGTTTCACTTGAATTTTACACAAATAATATTTATACCTGAATGTAATTGAAAACGTTATGGCCATCAGTGATCAATCAGCTGTTAACAGTGGCTTCTGTTGAGGATAATGATCAGTATTAGTGCAGTTTTATTCTGCTTAATAGTTTAAGAGGTGTCTGCACAGGCCACAGTTACTGTTAAATTATTTTCCATATGTTAAGTTGTTGTAATAAATAATAATTTGTAATTTGCACAAACTTTTACATTTAACTCTGATGCTAAATTATGATTAGTGCAGGAGGATATCTGACTTTTTCCCACCCACTTCAAACCAGAGGAAAACAGCAAAGACAACATCTGGAGTTAGTTGTGAGAAATAACGAGACCTTTGACAGGTAACAGTGTTAACGTAGGACTCAGGTGTTCACTGAGGTTTGTGTTGAGGAAACAGGTTTTCAGGATGGTTGTGGAGTCACGTTGTGTTTGTCCTGTGTATTTGTGTCCGTCAGAGGGTTTTCTGTGTTTTCTGACCTTTGATCAGTTCAGAACAAACATGGCGTCTGTCGGCAGAGAAACGAGACGACTCCTCGTCCTACGACTCCTCATCGTCTCTATCCCAGCATGCATTGGGCTTGGAGGTCAGTCTCTTCTTCTCCTTATACTCCTCCTCATTTTCTTCTTGACGTCTTTCATCCATCTTGGATCAAACAGGCCAACAGTCATTAACTTCTTCCCACTGTGAACCAGTGTCGATGTGCTGTACGTTCTGCTTACCAAGCTAAAGTTATGTTAGCATGTCAACAGTAAGGAATAATGACGGTTTTGGCTTTCATTCTGATTAAATAAAAAACATATCACCAGTTTTTCCACCTGTTTGTACTTTAGCTAAATGTCCTAGCATTAGCAATGTTTTTTCGCTGAGCCAAAACCTGCCCCAGTCTCTTCGTAAATACATCTGGTTTTGGTTTCAGCTATTATTATTATCAAGGGCTGCAACTAACATTTATTAGTACTCAGCAACTAAGAAAAGTCATGAACTCTGGGACCTTAAAAGTTGATTATCAATTTATCTACGAGTTAAGAGAAACCTTTACTCTACACCTGAACTCCCTCTAGTGGCCACTTCTCTGTTATTTTTGTATAAAACAGGAGTGTTTGTGAGCAAACCCGAGGCCAGCGTTTTCCTGCATCGCAGTCGTCGGGCAAACTTCCTGTTCGAAGAATTAAAGCATGGTAACCTCGGAGCGAGAGTGTATGGAGGAGAAATGTTCATATGAGGAGGCAAAGGAGATCTTCGCCCTGCCACAGCAGCTGGTCAGTCAAGACTCAACCCCGTCATGGTTCATAAACGAGACTGTTTTTGGCATTAATTTCTGTTTTCTGCTCTTTACAGGAGGCGTTCTGGAGGACGTACACAGGTACTGCGATTCAACGTCAAACATGACGACCTTTAAGTCTTTAGTTTTAGATTCATGTCAGTAAGGAAAAAATCATCTGTCAGTGTTACAATATTTGCTCAATTCTTTTCTTCTTCCTGTCTGCAGCTGTGGATCACTGCCTCTCGTCTCCCTGTAAGAACGGAGCGACCTGCACTCGCCACGTTGACACCTACGTCTGCAAATGTCCACCTGCTTTCCATGGATACAACTGCGACAAAGGTAGGAACCGTATCAGCTGCCGAAACTTCTCTACAAATGGTTGTTCTTGATGGAGTTGCGGTCATGGTAAATAAAGCTGTGGTTTTCATCCACAGCACGTTTGACCTCCCATGGCTGTCGCTACAGAAACGGAGGATGCGAACATTTCTGCAGAGACTTTCCAGATCGTTCTTTCGTCTGTTTTTGTGCTCCAGGATACAGTCTGGATCGGGACAACAGCACCTGTGTGCCCAAAGGTCTGAGCCCTTTCACAGGACAGTTAGGACTCCAGACTTTGTCAAAAACCAAAGACTCTGTTCAACAACAAGAACGCTGACTTTTTCTCCTTTCTCTGGTCCAGATCGTGTTCCCTGTGGAAGACCTCTGGTGCTCTTTGCCCCCAGGGTTGTTAATGGGCAGATCTGCCCCAAAGGACACTGTCCATGGCAGGTACGCTCTTGGCTGTTCAATATTATGTTCAGTTTAAGGGGCGCAATTGACTGCAGTGCTACAAAATGTAAAACTATTAAATATCCAACCAGAATATTTAACGGTAATTACAAAATATCTGTAATTGCCACAGTAAGCAGTAAATTTGACGCTCCTGTCCAGATTAGATGTTAATAAGTAATTGAGAATTAATTAAAATACAGTACACAATGATAACACTGTCTCTCTCTTCAGGCTCTGTTGACTGAAAATAATATCTACACCTGCGGAGCGATCGTCCTGTCAGATCAGTGGGTTTTAACTGCAGCTCACTGTGTTTGGCAAAAACCTGTTGCCATCTTCCATGTCACTGTCGGTAAGACTTTAAAAAATATTTTTAAAGAAAACACTTGCATCTTTGTCTCTTTCTAACCATATTAAACATCAGGCAGACGCTCCCACCTCACCACAAAAACTGCTCTGAAATGTCTGGAGGTCAACACCTTTGGCTTTTGGCTCCTAGTAATGAGTCCTCCTGGCCTTTGATATAAACTTTAAAAAACAAACATACTGTCCCTGTTAAGGTGAACATGACCGTCATCAGGACGAGAGGACCGAGCAGAAGCGGCGGGTGATCAAAGTGGTGACCCACCCTGGTTACAACCAGTCCTCCTCTGATAGTGACCTGGCCTTACTGAAGCTTTACCGTCCAGTCAAACTGGGTCTCCATGTGGTGCCCATTTGCCTTCCTGCCCGGAACAGCACCATCATCAGGACACTGGCGACTGTCCGTCACTCCACCGTGTCCGGCTGGGGCCGCCTGGCGCAGTTCGGTCCCCCGGCCAGATTCCTCCAGCGACTGGTGTTGCCGAGGGTTCCTCTGCAGGAGTGCCGCCTCCACACCAACCTCAACATCACCAGGAACATGTTCTGTGCTGGGTACAAGGCTGGCGGTAAGGACGCCTGCGAGGGCGACAGCGGCGGCCCTCTGGTGACGCGCTACAAGAAAACCTGGTTCCTGTCAGGCGTGGTGAGCTGGGGGAAGGGCTGCGCCAATGAAAACCTGTACGGCGTCTACACCAAAGTCGGCAACTTCCTGACCTGGATCGAGGATATCATGTCCACTGGCTGAAACTGGTTCAGAGCACAGGGATTAAAATCAAGTACAACCAACATATATGCATCCTACTATCAAAACAAAATATGGACATAAACAAAAACTGTTTATGATTTATATTTACCAATGAAATGCTACATAATTTGTATTTTTCATTTTTGTCTTGTCAAATTAAAGACTCGTCATAGATGAAGTTTAAATTGTTGGCTCAACGTTCAGGCCTTAAATTTATTATTTTAACCTGAGGAATGTTAATTCTTTTAAGAGTTATTGTAAAACATGTTATTTTGTTGAAAATAAAGAGAAAATTACAACCAAAATTCTGTGTTCATGTTAGCTGAAATATGTTTATGAAGTATTTAATCCAACTTTCCTGGACCTGTAAATTGTCCTCTATGATCTGTATTTTAGTATTTGACCTTGACTCCAGATTAAGTGTGAGAAGCAGGGATTTCTCATTACACACTGATGGCTGATAGCAGTCTGTCTACACGGTCACATTTTGTCAGCCCGGTTATTTCTATTGGGAACATGTGATCAGTTGCAGGGATGGTGGAGGTGGTGGGTGGTGAAGAGGGGGGTGGATCAGACTTTGCACCTTTGGGTCAACAAAGAAGCAGCACAGCACCCAGCTCTCTGATGAAACCAGCCATGTTTCTGAGAGTCTTCTTCACCTTGGTCTTCAGCTCCTACAGCTGCCATCCAGTGTCAGGTGAGGAAACATTCACATTACAGTGTGTTAATTAACAACACTGAGAGTCCACAGCCATGTTAACAGCTCTGTGAAGGCTGTTTTTGTTATGCTAACGTCAGCATGCTAACATGCTCACAATAACAATGCGGTTAGCAGTTATGGGCGGCCATCTAAGTTTAGCATGTTAGCATACTAATTGGCACTGAGGTACATCTGAGGCTGAGGGGAATGTTGAGAGTTTTGGAGGTATTTTGTCATAAACCAATAAAAATTTCAATGTTGATGATGGTGGGTTAGAGACCCACAAATGAGTGCTGTGTCGGACACATCCAGGCTTTCAGGAAAATTGTGAGGACCATTAATGTCTGAACCTAATTTCAATCACAGTTTATCCAATAGTGGTCAAGCTCACTGTGTCGCAATAGGAAAAGTCAGAGAATCACCAGTGTCCTTAGGGTTCATCCTCTGGGAACCATGAGTTTCCAGAGGACAAGTTTCCATCACATCCAAAGGAAATTTACACGCCCTCTTTCCCTCTCCCTCTGGTAGTGTTTCTGGAACCAGATCGAGCTCATGGTGTCCTGGTCCGGACTCGGAGGTATAACTCAGGCTGGTTCGAGGAGCTTCAGATGGGAGATCTGCAGAGGGAGTGTCTGGAGGAGAAATGTTCGTACGAGGAGGCTCGGGAGGTGTTCGAACACACCGAGACTACGGTCCGACTCCAGAGAAACTCTAGTAGAAATACTTCACACTAACCTGTTTTTAAACGTTTTACATGTTAGACTAGATCAGCTGGGTTTAAGAGAAAATATCAGAAGAGCTGAGTTTACGTTGTTACTTTGATTAGATTGGATTTAACTACAGTTATCATTGGATTAGATTTGACCAAGTTAAACTGCCACGATTATTACATTCATAATTCTAGAGATGTAATTTGATTGAATCATCACTGAAAATTTTTCTGTGGCATTTTTGTTTCTTCAGGATGAGTTTTGGAAGACGTATAACGGTAAGCAATCACTTGTTTGTTGTTTCAGTTTAATTTCAGTTTAACATTTCTGATTGAGATCAAGAGTGCTAGCTGCTAATCAAGGTTAAATGTAGAAAGTGTGATCAGTGATGCTGACATTAAATAAAAACCGTTTCCATGCTCTGTAGTCCCAGACAGCTGCAAGTCCAGCCCCTGTTTGAACGGCGGCAGCTGCTCCGCTCAGGGTTCATCCTACGCCTGCTTCTGTCTGCCGCAGTTCAGCGGACTCAACTGTGAACTCGGTGAGAAAATTACTCACATATTACAAACTCTAAATAAATTCTGGGAAGGCGAAATCCAGTACAATGTTCTTCCCATTTCCAGCCCATGTATCCTAAACAGTAATGGAGAAAGTACTGAAATATTGTACGATACTGTCATACAATGTTTGTGATATATCTGTTTTGAACTTTGGAGCACACCAAGGCTCTGGTCTGGGTCCTGTTTTATTTTCTATTTGTATGTTTCCACTGGGCTTTTTAATTCATTTTTTTTTTTCATTTTTTCATTTTGTGATCTACAGGTTATTTATTTAACACTGATGCACTGAACACTTTGACATAAAGCGTTAAAAATGTTTATATTATTTTAACAAGGCGTAAAAAGTAAAGTTTGGTATGTGCTGACACCAGAAATTGAGATACTGTAATGGCACCAACAGAAAATGTAATACTGAACAAACAATGGATGACTGAATATATTATTTCCATGTGTATACTGTTTTTTTAGAGTTCCTGGCCGTCCCTGACACCTGCCTGCTGGAGAACGGAGGCTGTGAACATTTCTGTGATGAAGACGAGGGAGGACGAAGATTAAACTGCTCGTGTGCAGACGGCTACTTCCTGGACGTTGATGGGCGGAGCTGTGTAGCAGAGGGTGAGTTTGTTTAATTCAACAGATGGTAAATGCAAACCATCAGGATCATGGTGCGATCATATCGTCTTTTTTATAAATTTCACTCTTCCCTCTACACAGGCCTCTAAAAACTAACCTTTGGACTGTGGAGAGAGGCCTGTTTTACAGTAAATAAACCAAACTCCCTTCACAATGACCCGGCTAAATATGTCTCACAACAAATGCATAAAACCTTCACAACTAAACCAAACTATTATTTAATTATCAAAATAACTGACAAAACATGACATGTTGGACAAAATAATTTTTTGTCCAACACATGTCTGAACAGCATTTCTCTGGTTTCAAAATCTGGCCTGAGTCACTGGCTGTTATAATTATAGATTTGTGTGTCGTCAGCGTAACAGTGATCGTTCACATTGGATATTTTTAAGCAAAACAAAACTAGTTTAAGTGTTGATAACTGCGGGGAACTGGAGGAAACATATTACAACACTTTTGTGTTAAATTCCAGTAACAGATCTGCTTCATATTCTATAAGTCTGTGATAATGTTGAGTTAAGATTTCTCTGTTGCTGTTTCAGAGTCGATAGCGTGTGGTATGGTGCCCGTCCTGCAGGATGAAAACAAAAACCAGCAGCTGGACACTCGAGGTCGAATTGTCGGAGGAACAGAGTGCCCCAAAGGTGAATGCCCCTGGCAGGTACGCTAAAGATAGAGGGACAGTTCACCTATTTGTCACAGAGGGAATTTCTGAGATGACTTTACTGGACTCTAACCTTTAAAACTCAACGTTTCAAACTCAAAGTTTCCAAACATAAACTTTTTCATGAAGGCTTGGAGGGAAAAGTCAAGGTTAATTAAAGAACGAAATGATGGTGGCATTTGGTTTAGTATTTATAAAACTGGTTTCAAACTTACTGAAATACTTTTATTGCTTGTAATATGAGATTAAGACCATGTTTTCTTTGTTGATGATGATGGATGTTTTTACATCTTAAAAGAGAAGGAAAATGCAAACTGCTCTTATCACATTAAAACACAACTGTTACTGTTTGTGTTGAAGGTCTTGCTGGTCTACAAAGGCAAAGGTTTCTGTGGTGGAGTGATTTATAAACCTACATGGATCCTCACAGCGTCTCACTGTATGGAGGACACAGACGCCAAGTTCCTGAAGGTGGTTGCAGGTACGAATCCCTCCATTAGATGGAGATGAGGTGTGGTCAAAGAAACGAGACCTGTTGACCCTGTTCTTTGTCTGTCAGGCGAACACAACACGGACGTGAACGAGGGCACGGAGCAGCTGTTGCAGGTCGTCGAGATCATCATGCACGAGAACTACGTGATGAGAACCGCCGACAACGACATTGCCCTCCTCCGCCTGGCGACGCCCATCGTTTACACACCGTATGCAGTCCCAGCTTGCCTGCCGACGCGCTCGATGGCCGAGCGTGAACTCTGGGCCGTCAACCTGCACATGGTGAGCGGCTGGGGGAGGAGGGGTGAGAACGGACCCACCTCCACCCTCCTGCGGCGCCTGAAGGTGCCACGGATCCGGACGCAGCAGTGTGTGGAGGAGAGCGGCGTGGTGCTCACTGACAACATGTTCTGCGCCGGATACATCGAGGGCCGGCAGGACTCGTGTAAAGGCGACAGCGGCGGGCCCCTGGTGACGCAGTACAAGAAGACGACCTTCCTGCTGGGCATCGTCAGCTGGGGGAAGGGCTGCGCCCGACCGGGCAACTACGGCATCTACACCCGGGTGTCCAACTACCTGGAGTGGATTCACAACCGAACAGCGACAACAGATCAGCCAAAAAACCACACCGAGGCGTCGCTACACAACCTGACGACATGAGGATCCACAGGTCACTGAAGCTGTGGTCATGACCCGATTCACCTCTGAGGGACCTTGTTGTTGGGCCCCATTGATCAACCAGGACCCTGGAGCTCGCATGCTAATAATCCTGACTGTCAAATAATCATTTTAGTCATTTCTCAGGCAAAAAATCCAAATACTGAGCTGCTCCAGCTTCACAGATGAAGATCTCTGTCATAAATGACTGAATAAACTGACCTGGACGGTTGGTCCAATAAAACAAGTTTTTTCAACACATTATAACAGAGAGTTTGACTTTAGTGACAAACCTGATCCGTCTTTGTGTTTGAATCTGTGTGTGTGCACTGCATGCTTGTATTTGCTGGTTTTGCAATGGTGTAAATGCCTGTGTGTGTTGTATGATTTCACCGTTCAAGTACACAAAATGTTTATAGAGTCCAGAGAGATTAATGTGTACCTTAGAGGTTGTGTCTCTCTGAGGCTGGTTTATGTTTCTGTGTGGCTGTTTTGTGTTTGTGTTGTTTTGTGTTTGTGGTTGTTTTGTGTACCTAACACAGTCAGTTTATACAGAGACTCAGGACCAGGACCCCTCCTGACCCTCTGGGCCTCTGCCTGTTCAGTAATCCAAGTCACTTTAACCAGGAGTTATTGTCATACGTCATATGAATCATATTAATTCACGCACTTGATAATTAATTATAGGACATATTGTTTGATTTCTGTCAATCTTCAGGATTATGGTGAAAAAAGTGTCTAAATTACAGATTTTAAAAGGTCAGATTTCCTTTAAATCTTTATAAAAAAGGCTCCTTATCAGAATTTGGAACCATTTTAATCTGACAACCTGTAGAAACTAAAGTGAGTGACCTCCTCAGGTGTGTTTACTGACCTGATAAAAATGGGAAAAGTTGTGGTTTTTGGTGTTGACTTTCGGGGTCAGAGGCTCAGTGGGCGTAGACGTTAAACGCTCCACCTTTCCTAAAAAAACACTGCTGGACCTTGTTTTCCTGGGTCACTTTGAACACCGGCCAACATGCTGCTGAGGAGCTGCTGCACTGTCTGGATCCTGATTCTGGGCATCACCACTGCTGCAGGTCTGGAATTTTTTTAAAACACACATATAACTGTTTATTACACAGTCTGAAACTTCCAGTGTTAGATCACTGCATGAATCAAGTACCAAGAAAACAGTTACTGGTTCCAACTGGAACTTAAACTACTTGTAAATACTGGGTATCTGTATAGTACAACAACATTTCATTCTACAGGTCTGTTATTTCCTAACAATTTCTTCAGTGTTTTCTGGAGAGAACCGTGTAATTTGGCTCTAATTACAGGAAACATCTCTGTTATTTAGTTCAGTTCGTTATAAGAACTTTTGAACTGTACCTTTACACAACCACACTTTATTTCACAGTTATTGTATTTTACAGCTAATTTCTTGGTCAGCACATAATAAGCAGATATTTATTAACTATAAAAAGTAACATTTTCTCCATTCCCTGAATAATTAGCACCGAACTGCATCAGCCTCTCTCACATTTCCTAATATAATAATAATGTAAAACCAGCATTTTCAGGAAATTACAAGGAAAGTTTACCTGGAAAATTTGGGACAAAAAATTAAACGTTGCCTTCTTATTTAAACACCAGCAGGAACCTGTAAGTATTTTATTGTTTCCTGCTTCATGAAATGAAATGAGACTGTAAATTATGAGCTGTGTTATCGAGTGTTAGCATAAAATTTGTTAGCATGTCAGTTCTTTACATACATCACAGTTAAAGAGACGACTATAAAAACGTATTTAGGAATGTATCGTAAAGTGAGCACCTGATCTTCTGCAATTCAGCTTCTAGTTTATTCACACAAACTAGCTCTGAATAAACACTTAGTACTTATACTTTTTTTTTTTTTTTTTTTTTTTAGTGTTTGTCGAGAAGCGCAAAGCTAACACTGTTCTGCAAAGATGGCGCAGAGCGAACAGCGGCTTCCTGGAGGAGTTAAAACAAGGAAACCTGGAGAGGGAGTGCATCGAGGAGATCTGCGACTACGAGGAGGCTCGAGAAGTCTTTGAAGATGACGGCAAGACGGTCAGTCAGTCGCCGCCTTAAGTTCTGAATTTCGCGATCTGAATATGATACAAATCTTCTGGGTTTTATGGGACACTACAAAACTGAGTTAATGGTTGTGAGAATTCTTCACTTCCTGTATAAACATGAGTTATGCTTCTTTTCACAAAACATTCAACATGATACGACTTCACAATAATCTGTTTAAATTACTGTCAGCAGGTTTTATTTTTGAGCAACAAAATGTTTGATGAAATAAGTTTTTGTTTATATGTTTCTCCAGAGGCAGTTCTGGCTGACGTATGAACGTGAGTAACACTTCCTGCAGTTTATTCCAGACTGAATCATCAGTGTAGAAATAGTGAAGACATGAGGAACACAAACTGAAGCAGCTGCAGATGTAATCTACTTGTGGTTATTGGTTTATTCTGATGAGTCAGGTATTGATTGATCAGTATCTCTCTTTGCTTCTGAAACTCTGATCACATTTTATTGATCCTCATTCTGTTTTTGTTTGTGCAGTAATTCTTCTGATCGTCCTCTTCTTCTCTGTCTGTTTAAACTGTCCTCTGCAGTTTTCTATCTTTTTTTTGGTTATTTAGTGATGATTATCTTTCAGAAATGAAATGTTTCTCTGTGTGTTATGATTGTAACTCTGATGTTTTATCCTGTAAGGTCGTGACCCCTGTCTGGTCAACCCCTGTAAGAACAATGGGACATGTCTGTACATGGGGACCGCCTATGAGTGTCAGTGTCCTGAGGGATTTGAAGGACGATACTGTCAGACAGGTAAAACATTAAAAAGAAAAAACAGTAAAAGCTAAAACTGCGATGTCTCAAGTCATATAAATAATATACATGAAGTATTTGTCTTTCTCAGTGTTTGAAGACTCACTGAAGTGCCTTTACCAGAACGGACACTGTGAACAGTTCTGCGACGGCTCCGGAGACAGACGGAAATGTTCCTGTGCTGACGGATACAAACTGGGAGAGGACGGACGACAGTGCATCGCTAACGGTATAAACACCTCCGAGCTGTTTCTGTAGAGGCTGACGTGCTAACGACAGGTTTACCAGTGCTTTTCACCGAGCTCACAGATGCTTTACACGATAAAGGTTAAAGGTTGGTGTTAATCAGGTTGTGATGGTTGTTGTTGTGTTACAGTGGAGTATCCCTGCGGTCAGGTGGCTCCACAGGAAACAGGCCTGAACCAGAGCGTCGTGGGTCAAACCAGACTGGTGGGATCCAACCACTGTCCCAGAGGAGAGTGTCCCTGGCAGGTAAACACCACCGTAACTGATATTACTGATAACAGAGTGGTTTAGTTGATCAATAGATTTGAAATATAATTAGCTTCTTCTTCCTCCAGTGTGAGGGTTTTCAGTTTTTGTCTGTTTTCTATCATCACAAACTGAATATCTTTGGGTTTGGGATCATTGGTTGCACAAAACAAGACATTTGAAGATTGTTTTGAAGATGTCTGGGAACTGGATGAGCTCTACTAATCAATCAATCAATCAAGAAATTAATCAGCAAATTAAGCAACAGACGCAGAGGCCCAGATCAAGAAACCTAAAGGTAAAATTAGCTACATGACAAATACTGAATACATTTTAAAGAACGCTTTCTATCTACCAGGTTCTGGTTCAGTTGAATGGGAACAGTCACTGTGGAGGAGTTCTGATTAATCCAAACTGGGTCATCACTGCTGCCCACTGTATCCATGGCAACAACAGCCAAAACCTGACTGTGGTGGCAGGTAATTAATCTGTGTTAACTACTGACATTCTTTAACGTAAAACATCCACAATAACAACATGTCAGCAGTTCAGTTGTTTACTGTAAATCTTTTAAGTTGTAAAGTTTACTTGTAAAGTTTACAGAAGCTGTTTTACAGATGCATTTCCTGCAAACTTGTTTCTAAAAGTTGCAATATTATGATATTATATAATGTTACATAGTGAAGTTGGTTTTTGTAAAAACATTTTTTTGTAAAATTCATTCAGTCAGTTTGAGTCGTTGTTCTGCAAAGTTTTCTTCATTTGTAAGGATTTGTACAGTTGTTTTGTCAAGTTAATTCGTTAAGTTATTTTGTAAATCTGACTTTTTAAATGAACGTGTTTCCTGTCACCAGGCGAACATAACCTGGACGTAGAAGAAGGCACAGAACAGAGGGTACCTGTTTCCATGGCGATCGCCCATGACAGTTACGTCCCGGCGTCAGGTGACAGTGACGTCGCTCTGCTGCACCTGAGTCGACCAGTCACCTTGAACCGTCACGCGATCCCCGTCTGCCTGCCCACCAAAGACTTCTCAGAGCGGGAGCTCCTGTTAGTCCGCTACCACACCGTGTCTGGCTGGGGCAAGAGGACCACGGGGGGCAACTCCGAGACCCCGGGCGCCCCGCCCGGCGCTCCGGTCTCCCCCGTCCTCCGCAGAATGTCCGTCCCCATCATCCAGAACTCCCAGTGCTCCCAGAGAGCCCAGTTCAACTTCACCAGTAACATGCTGTGCGCCGGGTACCTGGAGGGTCGCCAGGACAGTTGCCGTGGAGACGACGGCAGCCCGCTGGTCACAAAGTACGGCTCCACCCACTTCCTGACGGGCGTGGTCGGCTGGGGGCGGGGCTGTTCGCAGCCCGGGTTCTACGGGGTCTACGCCAACATGGCCAACTTCGTGGACTGGGTGAACAACACCGTGAAGAACCCGCCCACCATGATGACAACCAGTGACCTGCAACAGAAACCTGTTTAATAAAAAATGATTTTTTAGAGCAGTGAAAGTTTTATTTTTAAATTTGTCTGAAGTCAAAGTTCGTTAATTTTCCTGTCACAGTCCGTTCTGATTTGTTGTTTATTTTAGATCATAACGTAAAAATTTAACGGTTAGTAAAAGAAACTGATACAAGTTCTGAGGATTTTCACACATGACTCACTCTTAATGTTGGAAGTTTTAACTGAAGCTTTCTGAACAAACCAAATCAAACAAAGGAAATAAAGTATTTGTAAAAACTCTGAATTTATGTGTGAAATTTGTACGAAACCAAACAACAGGTGAATCTTTGTGTTTCTATGATCTGGCTTCGAGTGATGGAAATAACTTTACAGACCTCTGTTCACCACAGCTGTTCCGAGCCTCGATGCAAAATCTAAGAGGTCTGATCAGGAGTTAATATTTACATGTTCTCTCATGGGTCTTGAATGCAGCATGAAGTGAAACAGGTGAAGCCAACTTTGCTAATTTACAGTGATGTTGCGTTCACAGACTCACATCTGCCTCTCGGTGGTGGAAACATCCTAAGAATCAACAGAACAGGAGAGATTACAGAGAACAAATCAGTAAAACTCTGCTCAGTAGAAACCACGTGACGCTAACTGAGTGCAGGTGTTTCTCCTCACCTGCTGCTCCACATCAGAAAGCTCAGTGCTGCCTCTGCTGGTCAGGAGGTCACACTGCAGAAACAAGACAATATCTAATTACATTCAAACAGGATTCACCTGAAAGATTCAGATTCCTCAGCAGGCTGGAATCAAACCATAAAGCTGGGATCTTTCTGCACTGCAGGACTTTCTGTTAGGAGTTTAGAATTAGTTTGAGAAGTATTAATTATTAATTAAACTCACTGTGCAATTAAAAGACAGAGATTTTATATCATGAAAAACAGTGACATACAGTCACAGTATGATTTTACTGTTTCTCATTAAGAAGTCCAGGTTTTCTCTCCATCTGCTGAATTAATTGTAAATTACACCAACACCTCATTTTACTGTGATTCTATTTTTCCAGTCTGTGTTTATTTATTAATCTGCTTCAGTTTGTGTTGAATCAGCAGCAGCAGTACGCTCCCTGAAACATGGAACTGGATTAAAGATCAGAGTCAGTGTTTGAACGCATGCAGTCGATCAGTTCTTCAGCCTGCAGAGTAAATATTGATCAGTTTGGACTGTGGACGTCCGACGCTCTGAACATTTTGAGCAGCTGATGCTGAGTCAGAGTTTAAAAACCCTCATTTACTGTAAATCTCTCCCCCACAGGCTCCTCCGCCCTCCCAACCCCCAACCTGCTGCCAGGGTCGGAGCACATCAGTCGTGAACTCCTTCTCCTTCAGAGCAGCAGGTTGATGACAGACGAGCGTTCAACTCTGGAATAAACAAGTTTCCATCCAAACATAGATCGAATTTTTACTGAACTTCCAGGAAAACTGGGTGAAGTCTGAGTGATAAACAGCAGGTGGAGCTGATTCTCCAGCCGTTGCCATTAAACCACCACAGAAGAAGACGACATGGCGAGATGAGCTGTCAAAGTTCAGACGATGGAAAACCATGTTTCTCTTGGTCTCAGGTGTTAATGTGAGGTGTCTGACCTCCAAACTCTCCAGATCCCAATCTGATCCAGGATCTGTTGGGTGATCCAGAACAAGCCAGATCAATGGGACCCCCCCCACTGCCAGTGTCCTGGGATTGGACAGGTCCCAGTAAATCCTGTGCTGACACTTAGTTTGAAGCACTTTGATTAAACACAACTTTATTCAGGACGATATGAAGTGAAATAACAAAGGTCTGGTTTGATACAGGGCCAGCAATGCATTCTGGGACTTGTAGTTGACCTGACAGTGTTGCAGCTTTGACTTTTTACCAGTGAAGCAGAATATTTTTCTAAATGTTGGAGATAATGTCCGCCCACTCTGATCACTGCAGTTTAAACATGTCGACACCCCTTCCTCCCCCGTCTCTCTCTCTCTCTCTCTCCCTCAATACAGGTCAATGCCCTCTCTACCACCCCTCCTCTCTCCCTCCCTCTCTCCACATTCAGACTCCATTACTTCCACTCAGCACACTGAGGTTTTTCCAGCCGAGCTCACCATCACCACCATCCACGGCCATGTTTTGGTTTCACAGACTGTCCCTCGGGCTCCTGCTGCTCCACCTGGCCGCCGCCAACGGTACGTCAACAAAGATCCAGACTGAACCGTCAGAAACAACCAGTGAGAGGAATGTGGAGTTAAAGCAGGGCGAGACAGAGCTGAGTGTTGTGGTGGTGGTGGGGTGTTTGGACAGAGAGTCCTGCTAATGGAGACATGATGACATTGATTATTGATGATTGACAGCTCTGTCCTTCACTCAGACACTCAACCTCTCTCACATCTCATTGGACAAACAAACCACTTGCTTTGCTCTGATTGGTCGTTCTTTGTTTAAACCAAATAATTAGTGCTGCAACTAACTAACAGGTTGTTTTTCCATAAAGTATGAGAGAATTGTGAAAATGTTTGTTATAATTTCTAAATACTAAATGTAATATCTTTAAAAGTCGTGTTTTATTCAAACCAGTCAAAAACCAAATAAAGATAAATAAATGCATCTAATCTTCACATTCAGGAGGCTGGAGCTGGCAAATATTTATTCATTTATTTAAAAACAACCAAATAAATACCAAGTGATCAGTAATTTAATCCATTAATCCACTAATTGCTGCAGTCGTTCTGAAAATGCTGAATTTCTCTAAAAATACCTCTTGAGAGAAAACGCAGACGGAGCTGCTAGTTTCTGAAGTTAACAGAGTTTTGTCAAACTCACAATGGACAGTAATAAAGTGTTTTTCATTCCACACATTCTTCTTCCTTGTGAAAACCTGCAAACTATGTTACTCACAAGCTGAGGGTGCGCTGAGGTGAGAGTTTGCTGAGGCTGATGGGAATGTTCTGCAGGTATTTGGTCATGAACCAAAGTACTGGACAGATCAAAATGCTGGTCTGACCCTGTTCCACATTTCTTCTCTCCCTCCAGTCTTCTTGGACAACAAGGCGGCCAGTCAGGTTCTGACCCGGCGCAGACGAGCCAACAGCTTTTTAGAGGAGCTCAAACAAGGCAACATGGAGAGGGAGTGTGTGGAGGAGCGCTGCAACTGGGAGGAGGCGCGAGAGATCTTTGAAAACGCTGAGAAAACTGTACTGAACTTCTGCAGCTACACACTAAAACACACAACCACATCCACCACAACAAGTGTTAATCTAACGCCCAGATAACTGTGGCTTGCTAGCTTAGTTTGACTTAAGGTATCTTAGCACTAGCCTAACTAAGTTAAACAATCAAAACAACCCCAAAGTTGGATTTACACTTCACTTTAGATTTTAAGCTTCAAGTTTCAAATCTAAATGCTAAAATTGATCTTACACTCCACAAAGGTCAAAAAAATAGATTTACTTCCTTTACTGACACATACATGTCAGACTTTACGTTGCTTTTAATTATGTTACTCTGTTTCTTTTCTTTCTCAGAATGAATTCTGGGCCAAATATGTCGGTAAGAAAATAAAAAATCTTTATAACAGGCTTGGCCAAACTTGATCTGTAAATGTAAAGGAGGTATGAAATGCTATCTGCTTTTAGCTGGTGTGTGCTGTATTGCACATTGGAGTTTCTTTACTGATCTCATCAAAACTCTGATTGAACCTGCTTCATTGACCTGCAGATGGCGACGCATGTGTGTCGATGCCCTGTGCTCATGGAGGACTTTGCAAAGACGGGATCGGCACCTACACCTGCTACTGCCCGGGCGGGTACCAGGGCTTCAACTGTGAAATTGGTAAAGAAACACACTGGATAGTTGACGGCTGAAGCAGCGTAACTAAACATAGAAACATAAGACTTTCCGGGATAACGAAACAATCCTGTGGTTAAGCTTAAGGTTTACTGAACTACTGAACGGACGTTGTGCCACCTTCTGAATGGTCAGACACTTGCTTTGTTTGTCTCCGCAGTCATTCCTGAACTCTGTGAGGCCAAAAACGGAGGCTGCGAACATTTCTGCACCGTGGCCCAAGGAAATGTTCAGTGCTCCTGTGCTGACGGATATTTCCTGGCATCAGATGATAAATCCTGTAACTCCAACCGTAAGAGTCTCAAACCTACCAGGTCTTTTATTGGTTCCACATTCATGAAGCATCCTACAGATTTTGCTGTAGCACCACCATCAGGGAAAAATTTCCATGTGTAGGCAAGAAATATCGGAAATAGTTTTTAGAAGTTCTTTCAATGATTAGTCTTTTTAGTCTACAAACCCTGACCTCTAAACCTCACATGAACTCTTGCAGAGACCTTCAAGTGCGGCACCATCATCACCACAGACACCCGGACTGTTTTCAGGTACGTGCGACAGAACACAACCATGGGAAACACTACTGGGCTGAACACGACAGACCTCAACACAAACTCCACCGAGCAGACGACAAACTCCACTGACCTGACATCAGAGTCCCCGCTCCCTGGACACGGCGACAACAGTGAAATTGTGCCAAAAGAATTAGAAAAAATCCTCTCTGATAGGGCTCGTATGACCCGAATTGTCAACGGAGAGGACTGCCCACCAGGAGAATGTCCATGGCAGGTAGAAACACTTTATTTTAAATAACAAGACATTTTAACTACCAGATATTTACATTTTTTATGGTGAGACATCCTGATACCAGAAAACAAGGACCAATGTCAAGACAAAGACAGCCACAGCCTTGGACACACCTGGCAGTCCATTACTGTCCATTATTGTGTCTGTATAGAAACCTTGGAATCACTATTGTCCAGGTGTGCATAACACCTGTAATATTATCTCATCTTTGTAGGCGCTCCTCCTGAACGAGGAGGACATCGGCTTCTGTGGAGGAACCATCCTCACTGAATACATCATCCTGACCGCAGCCCACTGCATAAACCAATCACGCTACATCTACATCAAGCTTGGTAGGTCTGACTGACCAATCACCATCACCTGAGTCACTCAGTGGATCACATGCTGTAGATATGAGGAGTACCTGTGAGACTGTGAATGGTTTACAAATTCTGAGATACTTGTTCTTGTAATAATTAGATTGATAGACTATGTATGACAAAATTTGAGTTTTTTTCTGTATTAAGATTTGCTTTAATAATTATGCAGTACAGATCTATTCATGAGAGTTTTCATGTGATTATGAGATTATGTATGATTTTGTAATTTTGAAATATTTGTTTTTGTAATTATGAGATAGACTATGTTTGATGCATGACAAAAAAATCTGTATTTTTCATAATTATGCAGTACAGATCTTTTATGTGATAGTTATTATGAAATTATGATTTTGTCATTTATTTTTGTAATTATGAGATCTTGCATTATTTTTTATATTTTACATTTACTTAACAAATTCAGCGTTGGTGAAATATTTATTATTTCTGTGCATTCAGGTGAGTTTGACACGTTGGTGGATCACGGTAATGAAGCCATCCATCGTGTGGAAACTATTGCCACCCATCATAACTACAGACCGGACACGTACCACAATGACATCGCACTCATCAAATTAACCAAGCCCATCAAGTTCACCAGGTTCATCCTGCCGGCCTGCATACCTACGCCAGATTTTGCTGAGAAGGTGAATCTTTAAACCTCTAAAAAAAAAAACAGGTTAAAACCACTTTAAGACTTAAAATATCTTTGTCATAAACTCACACATTTTAAATGAACAGTGACATTTTGGACATTTTGACATTTGAAAGTGCAAAAACTACTACTCATCATTTGACTGAGAAGAAGACTTCAGGAAGTTACTGGTCCCAACCAAGAAACAGTCCGACACTAATCCCAATTTTCACACTTTTTTGGACTACTTAACACTTTAACAAGACAGAAACATAAAGTAACACACTTGTTACATGTTTTACCTTCTGCAGGTCCTGATGGAGCAGCAGGATGGCATGGTCAGTGGTTTCGGCCGTCTGGGTGAGGGTCGGCAGGCGTCCACCATCTTGCAGCGCCTCACAGTGCCCTACGTGGATCGGCAAACCTGCATCGAATCGACTCAATTGCGCATCTCCGCCCGCATGTTCTGCGCCGGGTACCGCGACTCACCCAAGGACTCCTGCCAAGGTGACAGCGGCGGGCCGCACGTCACCCGCTACCGCAACACCTATTTTATCACCGGGATTGTGAGCTGGGGTGAAGGCTGCGCACGTAAAGGCAAATATGGCATCTACACCCAGGTGTCCAAGTTCATCCCCTGGATCCGTGGCGGCATCGCAAAGCTGTCGTTGAAAGAGCAGCACGGCAGCAGGGTGAAGAGGCACCATGAGCCCATCAAGAGGGTGTTTCTGTAAGATGGCAATCACAGGATCTCATAAATCATTGCTGAACTCCACCGAGCAGAGATCAGCCACTCTTTGTACCTCTCCTGTAGTGATCAATTTTACCTTTCAGATTTCTTATCAGTTACAGAAATGTGATGACTTATCCCTGTTTTAAAGACATGAGCAAATTTCTTAAAGCAATAATGAAAACATTTTAGTAACCAGCTTCCACATCCACTAGACATTAGGTCACCATTGAATTGTGGAGTTCCTCAGGGTTCTGCTCTCGGTCCTTTGTATTTTCCGTTAAAAATTCAATAATTTACTGTTTTGTCTATTTGAGGCAGCAGAACAGTCTGTAAACAAAACATCTGACATATCACCAGTGTAAAACTTTGACACAGATGAATATAATAATGATAATTGATGTCGAGCCTGTGTGTCCAGCATTCCCTCTCTTTTACCTCTGTTTTTGGTCTCCACCACCTCCTGAGGGAAATATCGCTGTAGCAGGGAGTGTTCAACACAAAAGTCTGAAATGTAAAGCAATTCCACAAAAAACTGTCAATGTTAAACCAAAAAGTATAAAACAATTGACAAAATAAATGACAATGGTGACGTGAACCAGTGTGATTTAACGGTTTTCTTATCAATATTATTAAAAATGTGTAAGTGCAAAATGCAGAAAGATGAACTCAAAATAAAAAACATTATGAAATTTGTGTAAAACACAACAATGTCTGTATTTGTGTATTTTTTATCAGTTACTGCCAGAAATTAGCTTTTTGAGCTGAAGTTAAAGCAAATAAAGAAAAACTATAACAACAGTCTGTCATGGAGTTTGTGTGATTAAAACTAAAATACTACAAAACTTATATTTACTTTAATATTCACTTGTGAAACACATTTGAAGGTGCCACTTTGAACTTTGAAATTATAGGCATATCTTTCTGATATTCTGATATAACAATCAATTAATCAATAAACTAAACGATGGATAAATCAGTAATGGATATAAGCATAGTTGGAAATAACAGTTTGACTGAAACAGTCTCTGTAGGTTGTGAGAGAAAACAGAAAAAAATGTGTAAGTGACCTCAACTTACAATTATTTGCTCAAATCACAATACTGGTGTTTTCAATATTGGTGCATTAAGCTTCGTTTTCCTGAGAGTTTCCAAAATAACACATTTTTCTGGGAACTACAAGGATCAGAAACTCCCATTACTGCTCAGGAAAAGAGAGAAGGACCTTTCAGAAAAAGAAAAACGATAAATGGCTTTAAGGTTGTTAAACCCTGATCATTCTGGCTGTGGAGCCACTTTAAGAATAATTCAACCACCAGCACCACGTCCGTCTTTAGTTTTCTCTACGTTCTAATAATCATTTGATCCGGATCAAGAAATATTCCAGTGTCATTTTAAATAATTAATCCCAATGGTGAAATTCCTTTTTGTTTACCTCAAATAAACAAACGTATTGAGTATTGATGTTTCAGAGGTCGAACCTGCTGCTTGTTTGAGGACTCAGGCCATAGTCCACTGCTGGAACAAACTGTTTACCGAACGCAGCTTTTATTTTTTTTATTTTAACTCTTTATAGAAACAGGTTTGACCTGCTTAGCTGAAAATCCAACTTTTGTGAAAAGACGAAAGAGTTTGAAAAAGTCCAGTGTTTGAAATGTGTGTAATCGAATCAGAAATGAGCCTGTGAACTGACCAACGTCTCAGTTTTAAATCTGATTAAACTTCTATTAGGGTTCTGCTTTTTTCAATCAGTAACATTGACATTTTACTTTCTTATCTTCTTATCGTCAGACTAACAGACCATGAAAAGAAATGAGATTTAGAGCAAGCGTCACTTCACGTTTCTTGTAAATGAATTGGCTGTGACTCATCGTTGTGTATATATGTGTGTGTGTGTGTGTGTGTGTGTGTTTGTGCGGGCGTGTGTTGCAGTGAACTCAGTGTCATGGCGGTCAGCATCATGTCTGCTTGTTGTCGAGTGTCTGTTCTGTCTCTTTACCTTCTTGCCCTTTTCCTTCAGGTCCTCAGCCAAGGACAAGGTAAGACATCTGACCTCTGACCTTTGGTGGTGATTAGTTAGAGTATGTTTATAATTAGTGCAGTGCAGTAAAACAGTGTTGACGAGTGAGCTCATTTAAGACGAATGAATCATTCAACTGATATTAGATGATCTTAATAAATATTAAAATGTTCCAGATTTAGTTAGAAACATATGGGGGCCTATTTGTGCCAAAAACATGTCTGTATAAATCAAATCAAATGTTGACTGTAGTTTAGTTTTTAACACAAACTACACGTCGTCATTACGACCCTGTAATTTAATTTGTGATGATTCCTTAATGTCATATTTACAATTACAGCAAAGTATTAAATACTTTATAATTTTAATTAGTTTAAAGATGGTTATTATTTATTATTATGTGAGAATTATGACTTACAAAGTTGTATAAACCTCAAGTCAGTGTGGCATGAGTACAACTACATCATTCATACTGAGTGATTATTACTGTTCATGAAAATGAAACTACATTATGTCAAACTGTTGTCATACGTTGGATGGTATAAATCGTATGATTATAATTTATTATAATCACAGCTTACTATCTGAATTATAACTATAATATATATAATATAGAATTATAATTATATATACATATATTATATATATACTATATAAAATGCAAAGTATTACAAATATTGTATTTGTAACAAAATATTTTATAGATATTTACATATTACAGAATCATAAATCATTATGTTATAATCGTAATTTACTATTTGAATTGGTAATAGTTTTTGTTAGTATTAGTTTTTATTGTTAAAGCATTTTGTGTTACATTGTGTTTGTAAGAAAAGGGCAATATTAATAAAGTCTGATGAACCTAACCCGCAAATATACAATATACATATTTTATTATATAATGTTGTATTTTTAGTGTTTCGTCAGGCTCCTCAGGCCCACAGTGTTCTCCTGAGGTCCAAACGGGCCAATATGTTCCTGCTGGAGGAGATCCTGCCCGGGAACCTGGAGAGGGAGTGTTACGAGGAGCTGTGCAACTTCGAGGAGGCGCGGGAATGCTTTGAGGACGACGCCAAGACGGTCAGTCGCTAATAATGATTCTGAACAACAGGTCGACTTTCAGTATCTGGAGAAGCAGGAAACTGGTTTTAACTTGAGTTTGTTTCTCTGCAGTTTGCCTTCTGGACTGTTTACTATGGTGAGTTTTCTTTAGCATAAACATGTTTTAGTCATGAGATGGAGTTAGGTATTCAGAATGCAAAACATAACTGTATTTAGTTAAAACTACATTTTAAATAGGTGTTGATCAGAGTTACAGTCACATTCTTAAAATCAAAGCATTACCTAGGGATTACTTTCTGAAATCTGTATTAGTCACTGCGATTTTAACGAGCTACCTAACCACAGATTAGCATTGTAGTCAACTTGCTGAGCAAGTAATAAATATGACTGTGTTTATTGGAAAGATGAATTTTCAAAATATTGATTTTACCAGATGGAGACCAATGTAAGTCCAACCCCTGCCTCCATGGAGGAGACTGCACCAACAAAGCAGGGACGTTCGAGTGCTCCTGTCCTGCCTCCCACACCGGACCAGTCTGTGAACTGGAGCTGTCGAAGACCCCTGCACCTCAACTCAGACCAGGTTTGACCGCACCTACAGATACGGCATCAAAATGTTCATATCGTGGTCCGTTCAGGGACTTTTTTTTCTGGATGAATGAAAAGTGGGACCAAGCCTACAAATCCAAACGTCTGACTTACACCATCGGTCGTTAGCTGTTGGACTTCTCCCATTGGCTGTTGCTCAGTCAGAATGACTGGACACGAACAAGTCATTGAGTGCATGACTCTACAGGACATATATCCCTGGGATGTTCAGAGTCCCTGTCTTCATTTAACGTAAATATCTGTTTCAGAAATCGCAGAGTGTCCGACTAAAGGTCCGACAGCTTGTCACCAGTTGTGCATGGCGTCCTACTACTCCTTCACCTGCTCCTGCATGCCGGGATTCAAACTACAGGCCGACCAACGGAGCTGTCTGCCTGAAGGTCTGAACCCCACAAAAATACCAAAGGTACCACATTTACCAAACCAGTTCAAACTGGTGAAATAATGATGTGTTTGTGTCCTCAGTGGAGTTTCCCTGTGGAAGACTTCCCGACAAGTTCAACACGACTGTGTCAATATGTCGCAATGGAAACTGTCCCTGGCAGGTAAGAGCCTCTCAGCCATTGTCCAATCACAGCTTCGATACCAACAGGTATCTGTTATCAACAGGTGTGTGTACCTTAACAGTCTTGTAAACTGGAGCTGTGGGTTTGTTTTCTGTCTCCAGGTGTCCCTGATGAACAGTAAGGGGGTGGAGTTGTGTGATGGCGTGGTGCTCGGTCGACACTCTGTCCTGACCTCAAACCGCTGCCTCCTCCAGGACTCAGAGTCCGAACTCCGGCCCTCCAACTTGTACGTGGTCACTGGTATGGAACTTAGTTTATCTATTAACTGACCAACGTGTTTATGATGAAATCTGATAAAATATTTATTCTGGACTTTTATTGTGAAGTTGAAGAAAGCTCCATTATTTTGACGTCGCTTTTGTCTCCAAGGCAACAACAGGATGCTCATCGCTGTCAGTGCTCTGTACGTCCACAACCGTTTCAAAACAAATCACCACGACAACGACCTCATCCTCCTCGAGCTGGCCCGCCCTCTGCCCTTTGGCCCCACCCTCATCCACGTCTGCCTGCCCGCCAAGGACTTCAGCGAAAACATCCTGATGCATTCTGGGAGGACGGGCATCACTGGGAAACCAGAGGGCGGACAAAATCAGGACCTGGGCTACATGACGCTGGACGAGTGTCGCAGCAAGCTGAATGTCTCGCATCCACTCAGCAACAAGATGTTCTGCATGAGGACGCAAACTGAAGCTCAAGGGAGACCAAATGGAGCTTTAGGGAACCGAAATGAGGCCCAGAGGAGCCTGAACAAACCTTTAGGGAAACAAAATGGAGGCCAGGGAAGGTTGAACGCACAAATAGTGAACATCAGCCGGAATCAAACTGGAGCCGAGGTGACGCCAAATGGGGCAGAAAATCAAATCAGCAGCAGTTCAAAGAGTGAAAATCAGAAGCCCTCTGTGTCTGACGGTGGTTTGAGGTCAGAGGTTGGGGGCAGGCAATGTGGCGGTCTGTTGCTGGGGTCACCTGTCGCCACAGTGGAGAAGGGAACGGCGTTCCTGACCGGGCTGCTGATCTCGTCGTCCACAGCTTGCGACAGTGACAGTGACAGCGGCGGACTAGTGTTCAGCAAACTTTCCCGCTACTTAAACTGGATCAGACCAAGACTGGAGGCGGTTGAGGAACGCATGACCCCGCAAATCAGCCAGTATCCTGAGACTCAATGAAAACCTGATGACCGCTGCCACCTTTAAAACTCTTTAGAAAAGGAGCTAACAGGCTGGTTCATCTTCAAACCACTAGATTCCCTTTACTGGACCAAACTGGTTCACTTTCATTCATCAGTTTTATGAATGATTTCCGACCTGTGGTTACTGGTGGTAACAGCAGGTGCAGTTTATTACCACAGGGGGGCAGCAAACACTGATTCATCAGCTAAATCATCAGAAATACAACAGCATAACTACCAGCTAAATGACTGAGTTATAGTTGTATTCTTTAAAGTGTTGCTGTCGCTACATAGTCAACATTAGCATTAGCAACTGCTTGATTTCCAATCTTGATGAAACATATTCCTTTACTCACCAATATTAACACATCTTACTTCTATTTCTACTGCTTCTTCTCTTGAAGTTAGCATGCTAACCAGCTAGCTTCTTATTTCTTGTAAACACAACGATGGCTGAAGCTCTTGGTAAGTAAACAGCTGCTAATGCTAATGTTAGCTACGTAACAAAAACAGCACCTTTAACAAACAATCGTGATCAGTGACAAATACATCGTCTTTCCTGTGGTTGCTTCACAATAAAAGCCTCCCTATCTTTGCTCCGTTGAAGTCTTTTATCAATCAAATCGATTTTTTATCTGAATCGTTCACCAACCGATCAAATGTTAAAAAAAAAAAAAAATCTAATATTTAATGTGAAGCAGCGGCAGAGGGGAATTTAATCTAATCCAGCTCTGATAATAACAAATAATAACAAAAAAAGAAGTGGGTTTGATTTCATTGAATTCTTCATTGAAAACTTCACCATAACATTTTCAATACTGCATTAAATCCAAGATATCAGAAGGATAAACAGTGTAGAATAATCTGTTTTATATTCTCCCCAGTTTGAACAGGACATTTATCACATTGTGGAAGTAAAGAATCCAGGATTTTTACTTTTCACGTGTAAAAAACTTTAAAGGAAACGAAAGTGTCAGAATTTTGCAGTGAAATATGAAAGTCGATTGAATTTCCTGTCAGAATTTCTATTTGAACTGTAAATCTAAATTTGTGATGTATAATTAAACTGACGGTCCAAAGCCTCCAGGGAACACAGACTGTATCAATAAACCAATAACGTCAATAATCAATCAGATACACGCTCTACAAACCAGCATCTGTTTTATTCAACATTTTTTACAGTACAAAATAAAAAACAGGTGTTAATTGAATGGGTAAAGTTTCCGGGAGGATCTGTGGAGCGTCGCAGCCAGAGTGGATTGTGGGTAATGTAGTCTAGGAGACGGAGGAGAGAGGAGGGAACGGATTCTGTTTACTGACTACGAGCTTCTGGTGCTGATGGGAGATGTAACCTTTGATGTGACCCTGACAGGAAACAGAAAATAAAAACGGATTTAAATGTTTGTCTACTTCCTGTGTTTGACCGCGAAGCCGAGTGTGTGAGCGAGTGTGTGTGTCGTTACCATGTAGATGAGGTTGGCCAGGATACACTGCACCTCGTCGATGTCCACATCCTCCACCTGCATCATCCTCAGAGACACGAGGAAGGCGTCCAGAGGCAGCTGGTGAGTCCTCAGCAGCAGATACCTGCAGACAGAGGTCAGAGGTCAGAGGTCACAGAGGAGCAGAGGTCAAACACAACTGGTCTGAGCAAAAAACTAAATCTATAAAAACAGTGTCAAAAACCAGACACTCACACTTTCTTGAAGAGGTTCCTGTAGGTGATGATCTTGAGCTTCTCCAGGATCAGGAAGATCCCACAGCGGATGAAGAAGGTCTCGTGTTTGGACAGAGCTTCGTTCAGCAGCAGCAGGTTCCCCTCGCTGTGAGACAGAGACACACGTCACCTGACAGCTCACCTGACACGCTGTGATGTCACTTCCTGTGTCACTGCCTCAGAAAAGAAAGAAGAAAACCTCGGCTCACCTCACAGCTTTGGTGACGTCGGCGAACTGCATCAGGTCGTATTTTCTCAGGAGCTGATGAGTCGGCATGTGACCCTGAAAGACCAGAAACAACATGAAGTCGTACTGGACTTAATCTGGATTAAACTGGTGTAAACTCTGTGTGAGCTGGGTTAAATCAGGTGAGGTGAGTTTCTAACCAGCAGCATCTTGACCGGCAGCAGGTAGATGAGAATCATCCTCTTGTTCTTCTGACTGGAGCGATGACAGTGGTGGAAGGCGAACGACAGAAACTCCTCGGCTGCAGAGACAAAACATCGGATTTGATTTTACATCGACTGAACATCGTTACTGTTATATTCTACTGTTGCACTGTTTCCCTTTAATCTAAACCCTACAGTGACAGTACTGCAGTGACAGTACTACAGTACCAGTACTGCAGTACAGTCCAGTTGTACCTGGTTTGAAGTCGCTGTCGAACATGGCTTTGCGGCCCACGTAGTATTTGTACGTGACTTTCTGAGCGGGGCTGTAGTCGTTCTTCAGGTTGGAGCTGTCGATGGCTCTGATCAGAGGCTTACACAGGTGCAGCTTATTGATCTGCAGCACACACACAGTAACCAATCAGCAGCTGACTCACCTGTGTCTGATCATTCTGATCGTATATTTCTAATTTTCTCCAATGAATCAATCACATTAAGGTAAATAATCAATAATCATCTTCGATCACTGATCAGCTCAGACCTTGAAGTAGATCTTGAAGAGTTGATTGCTCAGAAACATCATCCCCCACTTCTTCGAGTCCTCGATCCCCGCTCGGCTGTAAGAAGATCACTGTGTTTATACTGTCTGTATGTAGTACATGTACACACTGTGTATATAAGTACTGCAGTACTCTGTGTGTGTAGTTCACTGACTTGTCGCTGGCACAGACTCTGAAGCAGCTCATCAGCTGCTCTGCTGCTTTCTCCAGCATCTCCCCAGGTTGACCTTTGCCCTTTTTCTGCAGCTGCTGCTCGGCCTGAACACATACACTGTAATCAATACGATCGATCGACCTGCAGCCGATCACTTTTTACTGATTAAAGAAAAATCTGTGTCCGTCTGACAGCAGGTTTCTCACGTTGTTGGCGAATATCCTGAGATCCAGAGTGACAGCGAACATCACGGGCAGAGCCCTGAGAGAACAAACCAACAGAGTTTAATGACGCTGCGTTCACTGTCCGCGCGTTCATCTCAGCTTCATCCTCTAAATCCGACTCCTCGCGTCCGTACTCACCAGTTCTCCTCTTTGTGGGACTGGAAGGCTCTCAGGAAGGACGTGACGGGTCAAGGAGAAGGAGCGATTGATTATTGGCTGCTGATTGATCGACTGATCGACACGGATGATGTTGTGTTTAATGTTTGTGTGTTTTCATGAAGGATATTGAACGACGAGCGTCTGGAACTTGTAGGCTTCAACAAAGTCGTGATTGGCCACAGCATAGGTACACCTGGAACACACACACACACACACACATTTTAACTTCATGTCAGCACAGCTCATTCTGCTGATTGGTTCTTCAAATGAGAATCAATAACCAATAATCGATACACTGATCAGCTGTCTGTCCTACCTGAGATGAGCTGCGACCATCTCGTCGTACGGCGGCTCCAGGACCTGCTGACACTTGTCCTCTGGACTCGACAGCTGAAACACACACACACACACACACACACACACACAGATGAGGCCGTATCCTAGCAACACTGAGAGCGCACACCTGAGTGGGCGGAGCCTCACCTGGAGCCGGGGGTTGGCGACATGCGGGTGTTTGAAGGAGAGCAGCTCAGCGCAGAACGAACCCTCGTGGTTGTCGATGGCCTCGTAAACCTGCGGGAGAAAAACACCAACAAATAAGAGGAAGTTTCTCCACCTGTTCACTCAGGTGAGCTGAGGTCAGAGGTCAGAGCTTACCTGCTGCAGGTACTGGTTGATGGTGATGTGAGCCATGACGTCCTGCTGATTCAGCAGCTGCTCACACCTGGAGACAGAAACAAGAAGTGAAAACACCACATCTCATCGATTATTGATTATTGATTCATTGATTTTCAAACAAACAAAATAAATATTTACAGACTTCAGCCTCTGGAGAAACTTTTTTTTCTTTGATTGAACAGATGAAGAGGTTTAAAGATGGAATGATTATTGATTAACTATTGGAAACTAATGAGATCTTTAAAGGAAATTCTCATGAACTCTTTTTATGAAACTGACAAATGAACATTAGTTCATATTTACAAACAATCATCACATGATTAAAGCAACGTTTAACTTCACAGACTCCTCATCATTTATTTACATGTGAACAAAACACAGTCACATCTGACTATTAAAGTTTATTCAGCGGAGATTAAAGAGGAACTTTACTCATTGATTCGTTCAGTTCAGAAGTTTGATCTTAATCATCAGATTATTATAAAATCAAATCAACTCAAACAGAGAATCAGGTTTAAACAAACGAACTCTCTGTTAACCATCGTGAGCCACGATGTTAGCGCTTCACTCCGGGTTAAAAACTGACGTTAAACAGTTTCACCTTCGTCTTCTGACGGAAACAAACGGAAACGAACGATCGATTAAATCTAAAAATGGAATAAAAACTGTTACCGACCTGAAAAATGCAGATTTAATCCAGTAAATATCCGCTCACTCTCACTTCATTCACTCACAAACACGGACTGTTTTCAACCGTCGGACATGACGCACAACATCCGGGTCACGGAGGTTAGCTTCCGGTAGTCGCAGCTATTTCAAAATAAAAGCTTCCACGATACCGGAAACGATCCGGAGTAATTGTTACAGCTTTAAACTTAGACCAGAGATAAAATCCAGGAAAAGAGGAGTAAACAAACAAAAGACAAATATGGAAGAGACACTCGGGTATACTATGTAACAAAATTGTTTATTTATAACAAAATATATCAAAATAAACACAAAGGTGTGGAAGGGAGAGATCTGTAGAGTCAGTAGTGTTGTTGGATGGAAAACAAACAAAAAGAAGGAAAAACCACAAAGCAGAGGACTAAGGTGCCAGGAGGTCAGGTCGCCCCTGGACTGACTGCTGAACTGGTTTATATGCATGAGACACACAGGGCCCAGGTGTATCCCATATCACTAATCAGTACCCCCTCAGTCTGCAGCCCTGGAGATACAAAGCACAGCAACAGCAAGGTGAACCAAGCAGAGGGGCCATCACAGAATAATGATCAATAAGATCAGATCAGAATAATAATCAGAATCAGATCCTTTATTAATCTCTGGCATTGCTCTGCTCCATTTCACAGTACAGATCAATAAAGAGGAATAAAGCAACATAACAAAAGATACAAATAAAATAAAATAGTGATGAAACTTAATCCTTCAAAAAATAAAGAAATATACACTTTAAAATGGACACTGTTAATATTTACAGACATTTATTTAAATTAAATTGTGCAGATGAAATTAAATACAGTAAATAGATTTGTGTTTATTGCACATGTGAGACGAATAGTAACAGCAAAGAACAAGGCAGTTAAATATACATTTATATACACAGAACACAACAGATTTAACAGACAAACAGTCAGTGGATGAATGAGGTGTAAAGTCCTGTAGCACAGGAAAAAGAATGAAATATATATGAACCATATTAATATAGTGTTAATATCCTGCAGGAGGGGGAGGAGTTAGAGTCTGGTCAGCGGAGGGAGAGACTTCCTGTGGTGTTGGTGAGTCTCCTCAGCTTCCTCCTCCACCGACTCTGGCTCCACCCTCAGGACAGAAGCAGCTTTCCTGCTGCCTCAGCAGACTGCAGAGGACGACGCTGATAAACATCTGCAGCGTGATTCTGCAGACGCCCAAAGATCCGAGCGACTCTGAGCTTTCTGATAAACAGCTTCTGTGTTTGTTTGCTCAGGTACGTACACTCGTCCACAGACAACAAAAGTAGGAACAGAGAGAGAAAGCTGTTTTCTTTAAAGTTAAATTATGAAAGAATGAATTTGTTATTGCACGTAAATAATTCAAACTTTATCGTCCATACAGAGGCCCATTATCCTAAGAATATTCAGAATAAAATCAGACTTTATGTCAGGAACAACAAAAATATAAACAACTGTGATGAATGTTTGAAGACAGAGAAAATATTAATTTGGTAATTATACATTTAATACTTTCTATATTTATATTTATAAATATACAGAACAAAGGCACATTTGAAGTTAGTTCCACATTAAATGAGTAATAAATAATAAGTCTCATTATTTTATTTTATTATTGTAGATTTTCTAAACACACGTCGAGTGGATTTTACTTTTTAAATCCTGAAACTGTAACTTCCTGTCCTCTGATGCAGGATGGAGGTTTTCAGTGACTCCTCAGTGTTTTCATGTAGAGAAAAATCAAACATCAGAAACAAAGTGTTGTTCAACCTTTATTGACACAGAGCAGAATCACAGTGTCGTCCATATTGGAAACTTCATGCAGCGACAAACACCAGCACAGAGCAGAGCAGAATCCAGAGTCTCCACAGGCAGCAGATATGAAACCATAGATTTTAATGTGACGTGTTTTTTATTTCTTCTTTTCAGAAACGATCACGAGCAGAGAAACAACAACCAACATGCAGCAGCTGAAACGACAACACTGGACAGATCTGTTCTTATTTTCTCCTCCTCTTCACACAGACGTCTGTACTCAGGTTTAAATAAAGACAGGATCCAGGATACATGAACAACAGGGGGC